>NC_058403.1:58003741-58127551 GCF_002201575.2 Neomonachus schauinslandi
ATATATATATATATATATATATATATATATATATATATATATATATAGTAATTAGATAGAACAGGCATTGGTGAACTATGGCCCAGAAACTGGCCGCTGGGTTTTGTAACTAGAGTTTTATAAGAACGCAGCCCTACCCATTCATTTACGTATTGTCTCTGGGGGCTTTCACACTACAATGGTTTCACACTACAATGGTGAGTAGTTGGTATGGAGACATTATGGCCTATAAGCCTAAAATATTTACTATTTGGCCCTTTGAGATATAAAAAGCAGATGAACATGATCAACAAGCTTGAACTAACTAATGTACTTAGGGAACTGTATCTCAAAATGATAGAATGCTTAAACTTTTCAAATGCACATGCAACATTTACCAAGGTTGCCAAGTTCTAATGCATATCTTGATAAATTTAAAAGAATTGAAATCTTGTATATGGAATTGAGACAGAAATCAACTACAAAATTATGTCTGTAAAACCCCCAAATGTTTGGAAATTAAGTAGTCTACTTCTAAATAACTTATGAGTCAAAAAAATAATAACCATGAAAATTAGAAAATATTCTGAACGAGTGATAATGAAAATATGACATATCCAAACTTCTGGGATGCAACTAAGCAATGCTTAGAGGAAAATGCATAGTTTCAAATGTATATGTTAGAAAGGAAGACTGGCTGAAAATCAATGTGTTAAGTGTCCATTTTAAGAAGTTAGGAAGTAAAACTCAAAGAAAGTGAAAGGAAGTAATGAAATAAGAGCATAAAACAATGAAATAGAGAACAAATCAACAATGGACAAAATCAACCAAACCACAAATCAATTATTTGAAATGACGAGTAGTATTTTTATACCTGTTTTTTAAAAACATAAATAAGGCAAGCCCATTGGGAAAAAAAATAGGCAAGAGATTTGAACAGACAGACACTTTACCAAAAAAGGTATCCAAAATGATCCCCCAAACACAATCTTACTGGCTATCAGAAACACAAATTAAAACTATAATGAGATTTCACTATACCTACCAAATTCTATAATTTGAAAAGACTGACAATGTGATTTCATTCCTACTTATTATAAATCCAAGTCCTAAATATATAATTGTCCTATTCATCCGATGGAATACTACACAACAATAAAAAGGTACAAACTATTGCTGTACCTGGCAACACGGATAAATCTCACAAACGCAATGTTAAGCAAAGGAAGCCAGACAAAAGGAATACATAACTGTTCGATTCCATTTATACAAAGTTTAAAAATAGGCAAAACTATTCTGTAATGTTACGAGTCAGGATAGTGATAACTTTGGAGAGGAAAGAGGAAGTGTATGGTTGTTTACCTGGTGAATTCATTCAGATATATACTTATGACTTGTGTTTTTTTCTGTATGTTTGTCACACTTCAATAGAAAGATTAATTTTTTTAAAAATCAGAATATTTTTTATTATATTTAAAAATTTTAAAATATATTTAATTTTTTATTATAAATATTTAAATATATTTAAATCTTTATTATATTTAAAAATATATATTACTTTTTTGCAGCTTATTTTTCTGATCAGAATGTCTTGTTCTATTATAAATCTCACCTTAAATTTTCTAAAGCAGTTTATAAAGAAGTCTATAGCCAGTGGAGTTGCTAATAGGAATCAAATATTTATCTTGGTCTTCTCTGCAGCTCTTGACAATGTATACCCATACAGATGGATGGACAGATGGATGAATGAATAGCTAGAAAGATGGAGAAGTAATCACAGCATTTTTACCAAGTCCCTCCATTAATTTTGGTGTAGAAAAAAGTGACATGATAAGTTCAAGAGCAAAAAACCCCTCACTCCCACCTCTGGGGAAAAAAAAAAAAAAGGAAGAAAAAGTTTTTTACCCTGATCAATTAAGTGAGAGTTTCTAGGAGGGAGGTTTGAGCATTAGAATATATATATTTTTTAAGTTTCCCAGGTGATTCTAATGTGTAGCCGGAGTTGAGAACCAGTACCTCTAAGCAATTTCTAAATATGGTGCTTACATTAATTATCTTAATACTTAAATCTATTTATGATATTAAACAATATGAGAATTCATGATGATACATTTGAAGGAGGTGGCAGCACATTACTTGAACAGAGTGCAGTTTGAACTTCGGAGAAGCCTCACATTTACTGATTGGTCTCTGTGTCTTTGACCTGTCACTATCACCTGGTGGCAGTGTACTTGAATTCTAGAGCTGGTTTTCCTGGGAGGCTAATTAGACCCTTTGGAGAACTGAATTCTGTGAAACTGAAATCATAAGGTCACAACTCTGTGCAAGTGTTAATGAACGATATGCATGCTAGTGGAACTGCAAATCTATTCCCTCACATTGTTTTCTGTTTCCACCTCTTACAATGTGACTTGACCTCAGCAACCAGACATTCAGAACATTTCAAAATGCAGTTACTAGGGCTTTGATGAGAATAAGTTAAGTCTGAGAAGAGATGGTAACTGAAATATATATGCATCTCTTCCTCCTTGGCTCTGGATTGTCCCACACCAACCTTGCTGGAGCCCCAGAAATCCAGAGGAGGATGGTAATGGGCAAGAGCTGGGGATTGTGGTGAGACCTGAAGTCCAGGTATTGAGAGAAACACTGAAAAATCAACTCAAAAGTCCTAACATGGCAGTTTCTGTTGTATGTTTTTGAGTGGCAGACTAGAAGCTATGTGAAACATGTTTCAGGATTTTTTTTTCCCTAGAATCATGAATTTTAAGAATGAAAGGAACTTTGGAAGTTGAATCCACTCACCTCATTTTTACAGATGAGCAAACTGATGCCCAGAGAGGTTAAGTGACTTATCTAAACCCACAGCTAGGAAAGGGTAAAATCAGGACTAGATTCTAGTTCTAACTCCCAGTTCTGAGCTCTTCCCACAATAATATGCTATTTCTACTTTGTGTTTAAAACTGTCCTCCGAATTTTTATGTTGCCCTAAATACGTTTCTCAATTCCATGAAACATGTATTTATTTCAATCGAGTCTTTAAAATTCTGCCTTAAAGCATTACTCCCTGCCATCTAACTGTCCCTCACCCCCCGCCACACACACACACACACAGCTCGGCCACCACTCATTTTCCCACATTCCAGTGATCTAGTGTTCTGTGAAGCAGCGTGTGAAGTTGCAGACGGGGAAGAGCACGAGGATGTAGGGGCAGGCAGGCACCTGATCATGGGGTGGGAGGAGCTTGGAAGGGGTGTGAAGAAAGTTAGGTAGTTGTCTAGGTGTTAATAGTTGTGTGGAGGACTTGAAGGGGACAAGACCGGAGGCAGAGAAATTAGAAGGCTTGATGCAGTGGTCAAGGTAATAATGAGATGAACTGAAGAATTTAGAGACGACATTGGCAAAACTTGACTGGACATGAAGAGTGAGGGAAATGGGAGAGTCAAAGATGGCCTCTTCCCTTGTAATTGGTGGTGCCACTAAGGAAATGAGAAGGTTGAGGAAGGAAGGAAGAGATGGTAAGTTCACTTTGGGACATGTTGAACTTGAAGTGCAGATGTTGGGCAGAATGTTGGATCTACAGCAGCCTGGTGCTCAGAAGAAAGTTCTGGATTACAGATAGCAGACTGAGTAGAAGTGCTTCAGGGAGGCTGGTCCACACAGTGCCTGAGGTGGAATAACAGGAGACAGCACGGAGAAACAGGTCGTAGTACCCGATCCTTGATCTTTGAGATCCTGTATGCTGCGCTAGAGAGTTGTTGGGGGTTTTTTTTTAAGATTTTATTTATTTATTTTAGAGAGAGCATGCGTGCAAGCAGGGGGAAGAGCACAGGGAGAGGGAGAGAAAAAACCCCAAGCAGACTCCCTGGTGAGCATGGAGCCACACACAGTGCTCAATCTCGTGACCCCAGGATCATGACCTGAGCCAAAGTTAAGAGTCAGATGTTTGACTGAGCCTCCCAGGTGCCCCTGCGCTAGGGAGTTTAAACTCCACCTTTCAGGTTATGGGAGCCACTAAAGCTTTTAAGCAACACAATAAAATAAACAAATCTGATTTTTAGAGATGAATTTAGTAGTCACGTGGAAGATGAATTGGAGAGAGGAGAGGGTAGAGACAAATAAGAAAATGAAAAGTTATTTGAATAGAGAAAAATAAACAATGATTAGGAACTGAACATATTATAGCAGCAACAAAGCTGTAACGGAGAAAAAGAGTCAAGTAATATACATAGGGATAATCCACAAACTAAAAAAAAAATACACGTGGCAGAAGAAAAAATACAGTCCTACACGAGTACTTGCAGGCTTCAACCCTCCTCCAGCCTTTTAAGTAGGGATTTGAGTCTTTGTTTTGAGAGACTTTTGAGTGAAATCGCACCGCTACGATGCTATGAAAAGTAGTAGATTTTTTGAGGAAATGGGTAAGTGAGGAGGCTTTTAGACCATTTTGCCATGTGTCATACTATGTAATCACCCTTTGGTATTTGGGGGTAGACTACAATAATGATTTCCATTACTTTTCCAATTTTTTTCTTATTGAATGCTATATTGGGCAAAGATGGTACTTCAGGTGAGTCAGGTACATCCGGGTTACTTATGCATTAATAGAGTCAGTAAGACGTGGTGATCAATCAAATGTGGAAGCTGATAAAAAGGGAGTCCACGATGACTCCAGCAATGATGTCAGAAGTCTGGTGAGGCTTACTATAAGCAAAGAGCCTTAGTGGGTCGGGATCAGGAAAATGACAGCACATTCCGTTTTGATCCTGTGGAGTTTGAAGTGTTTGAGGGGCAGCCAAGCACAGAAGCCCAGCAGACGATCACTCTTCCATGACGGGAGCTCAAGGGATAGCCCTGGGCTAGACATGGAGACTTGAGATTCATTGATATTTTTTGTGAGTTTTGGGGCCATTGAATATATATGTGGTTTTTATGGCAACTGAATATATATATAAGGTACGTGGCTAAGGAAAATGAGAAGGTCAAGAATAGCGGGTAACATTCTTATGTAAGGGATGGTCTGAGAAGCAGGAGTTATCAAAAGAAGCTGAGCAGGGGCACCTGGGTGGCTCAGTCGTTAAGTGTCTGCCTTCGGCTCAGGTCATGATCCCAGGATCCTGGGATCCAGCCCCGCATGGGGCTCCCTGCTCCTGGGGAAGCCTGCTTCTCCCTCTCCCACTCCCCCTGCCTGTGTTCCCTCTCTGGCTGTGTCTCTCTCTGTCAAACAAATAAAATCTTTTTTAAAAAAAACAACAAAACAAAAGAAGCTGAGCAGACATAGCAGAGGTGCGGGAGGGTGCAGAAGAAAACCCAGGAAAGCAAGTGTCACAGAGCCCAAGGGAGGAAAGAGTTTCCAGAAGGAGTGGTCATCAGAGTCAAATGCCACAGAGAGGTCAAGTTAAGGCTGAAGTCACTGGATTTAGCAATTAGGAGGTGACTATTACCCGCAGCAAAGGCAACTTCAGGGGGATGGTGGGGAAAGAATTCCTGACAGCAGTGAGGAGAAGAAAGGATGAATGAGGGATGAAAGCAGAATACGATTTTAAGAAGCTGGTTTGTGAAAGAGAGGGAGGATAGAGAATGACATCAAAGGAGCAAGATACAGAAAAAGGGGAGGCATTTTGTTGGGGTGGGTTTTTTTTTTAATTTATTTTGAAAGTGGTTGCTATTAGTATATATTTATAAGCCAAGGGTATATAAAATTTATAGGACGTTGAATTTTATAGAAGTAGAGTCCCAGAGAAGGAAAGAAAGGATGCATGCAGAGTTTATACTCAGACCAGAGCGATGAAGTGGAAGGTTACACATGATCAGAGGGTTGCTGGAAGGGTTGTGGTGAGCGAAGGGAGTTCATAACAGATGGCAGTAAGGAGATAACAGGGAATGATATTCTGAAGTCGATAGTCCAAGTGAATAATAGGGCATAATTTCCTTCAGCAAACAAAGTGGGGGTTTTGCACACACACTGGGCTCTGTGCCAGGGGCTGGCTATCACAGGATGAAGAAGATGCCGGGAATCTCACAGTCTTCTCTGGTACTCACCCCCAAAACAACTTAGCTTTTATCCCTGCCTCTCTTCCCACCCACCCTCTCTTCCCATCCCCCTTTCCTTGCTCTTCTGTTTTATTACTCTCCTGTATGGAATTCTCCTCTCACTCTTCTTCTCCTGTCTCCCTTATCTGCACACTGAGCTCTCTGGACGCCATCTGGTCCTTTTCTCTTCCCCTCTCCCTCAAACTAAGCAAAACAAGGGAACAAAGTCAGCTTTGAGTTTTTCTTATTTATTGAATAAGTATTTGTTTCCTGTGCTTAATTTGTTTAAACAAATAGGTTGAAGATTTTATGCTTTTTTTTCTCTAAAGTTGTGCAGGAGTCTCAATTAGCTTTGTTCTATTGGTTAACGACTCTTATAAATAAACCTTCCCCAACCTGTGGCAGTGCCCCCTGGGGAAGGAAGCGACATGTTTCATCTGCAACAGACACAATGTTTATTTTGCATACACTGTTGATTCTGTAGAAAGAGAGGACTTAAATGCTATAGTCTTAAAGAAAATAATGGTTTTGAGGTTTGTATGTATTATACCAGTAAGGAAAACATAAAGAACAAGGGGAAAAAATCATATTGATGCCCATACATTCAGTGTTACAACTGGAATTCAAATGATAAGGGAGTATACAAAAGAAATTTCTGGCCAAAGAAAACTGGTTGCATCTGGAAATCTCCTGCTGTCTGTTGCTAGCCAAGAAAATCAGTGTCTTTTTCTTTCCCCTGACCTGGCAACTGAACCAAACTCAGGCCCCGTGTTGCCCTGGTAACAGCAGATGACACCACACTGCTGAGAGGGAGCCCCCAAGCCACATGCAGCACAGGGGTCCCGACTCTGGTCTTGGAATCTCAGGAGTCAACACACAACTGCGTTTGACACTGACTTTGGCTTCTTTAGCTGACTTTGGGCCACAAGTCTTTAACTGCGCTTCAACAGAAGCAGTCCTTGACACTGATCATTTCTGTTGGGAGTAGCTACATAAAAAATTGCACCCATTGCTAAATTCTGCACCCAGTCTGCCAACAGCCTAAAATTGTTGGTCATTAAATTTAGAAATAGCACTCAAGTTTTATGACTTCTAAACAACGCCTCCAATTATAAACTTCTTGTTAAATGTTTTGACATGTCCTTTATAAAGGAATCTTCAGTAAAGTTTTTTAAACTGTTCTAACTTTTATAAAAGGAAAATTCGTGGAGAGGAAGACTCTTCAGGGAGCACCAAGGCATGAAGTTGGGAAGGGGCCCCAGGACAAGTTCAGGTTCAGGTTCCCTGAAATGCAGGCCAGACTGGCGGGGTGGGGACAGACTTGTCCCCGGGTGGCAGCACTGAGAACGCAGTGGGCTTGTGTGAGCCATCTTCACGGCTAAAGATGAGGCAGGAGCCAGAAAGCGCAAAAGGCCAAAAACAGCCCTTACAAAACTGTAGAGAAAACCAATTTGTGTTTTCCAGCTTCTTAACCCGGTTCACGTGTGTTCATGCCAGCCAGCCTTCTGTACTACAAGGGTGTGTTTCCCACAAGCTCTTCACACTTGCCTTTCCTCAGGGCAGGATTCAGGCTGTCTTTCACAGAAGAACAAAAATATCTAATAAAATAGCTCACAGTAAGGGGCACCCGGGTGGCTCAGTTGGTTAAGCGTCTGCCTTCAGCTCAGGTCATGATCGAGCCCCACGTCAGGCTCCCTGCTCAGCGGGAAGCCTGCTTCTCCCTCTCTCTCTGCCTGCCTCTCTGCCTACTTGTGCTCTCTCTCTCTCTGTCAAATAAATAAATAAAATATTTTAAAAAAATAGTTCACAGTAAATTACCAACTGGAGAGAAAACAGCTTCATTATATTCTTTTGGTGGTATTTGCATTTTAGAGGATGGCCTTAGAAGGCAGTGCGTAAACTGAAGAGGACACGGTCTTGGACAGAAATTTTAGCTGGTGTGGCAGGCAATTGGAGAAGTGCTTGGAGGCAGGAAGAGTATGCTTCCAGCCCCAGCACCCCTCCCATGGTGATGATGTATTCACCACGTTTAAAATAATGATCTCTTGGCATGGATACATCCAAATTATTTTGTAGTGCGACCTACATTATCCAAAAGGACCTCAAGCCTTCTTTTCCTCTATTTTTCAGCCCACTTCTGACACCCAAACCCTGTGGTTGGTTGTAAAACCTTAAGAGAATCCAAAGGGCAAAAGTGTCTGCAAAAGCAAACAAGTAATTACTTTTATAGGTATGACATCATGGTTATATAAAGACATAAAATTGATCCTCTCCCCAATTTTATCATTCTTGAGAATTGAAACCAAATCTTCATGCTCTTTACTTTGTCAGTTTGATGGGACTAGAACTCATTTCACAAAGGATAAGGCTTTCCTTACATTGACTTTCGGATGGTTTTCTTTTACATAAATCATTTTTGCTTGCTAACTTAGCTTCTCTCTCACTTTTCGCCCTTTTCCCTCTCCCACGTACATTTCTCAGGACAAATGTTGCCTTTCACTTCACTGCCAGCCCCTCTCAACCTCAGGTAAGTGAAGGGTTTCAAGGTTATCGTGATTCTACCTGTTGACAATACCCTCCAAAAAGCCATAGTAATAGGCAGAGTCAGCAGGCAGTGTTGCCCTTGACTTTTTACAACTTGTGATATATTTGCATTTTTGACGTGTTGTTCATATTACTGGGATTTTAGACACAACGTTTAATCTTTTCACCTTAATTGGCGTGAAATAGGAGGCGTGACATCTGTTGGCAGATGTTCGTTGGCTCAACTTTTAGCAAATTGCATGCCTGTTATGCACCCAGGACAGCATTAGGCTGTCCTGGGTGCTGGGGATACGAGGTGAAGAAGAAAGAGACGCAACTTCTGCCCTCATGGACCTTGTAATCAAAATGGGTGCTGGGGGGCCAGGGAGTGGAAGGCCAAACACAATACAGGTACACAAATAATTAACTGACCTAGAAATGCAATAAAAACAAGACAGACTTTAATTTCCACAGTGTTATGGGTAGAATAAATTAGTTATTCCTGTCATAAAGAGAGGCCAGGAATGCTGACATGAGAAGAATTAGATATTTGTGCTGTGTTCTCCATTAAACCATAATCATAAACAGAATAAATACTTGCAAACTTTGATTTAAGCCGCTTTTCTGTTGACACTTCTAGCTACCTTCCTTTTTTCTTTCTTGGCTTCTGAAAGAGTAAAGTCTATGCAATAGCAAGTTTATAACAGATTTATTTAATGTCCTGATATTTTTTGTAAATCTTCTGCAGGCTGTAATACAGCTTAGGTCATACGTGGCTACTTAATTTTTTGTTTGGGATATGCTAAAACTGGGATTAACATATATGTGGATACTGGTGTAATTCGATTACAGACATTTACTTGCTGGTAAATATTTAACAACCAGTTCCCAGAGAGAAACTCCTGATTTGTAGCATTTGCCCATTTCTGTGGTGAAAATACTTCTATTCTGGCTAATCTCAAGCTGCCAACATGATGTCCTTGAATACAGAGTTGGGAAGAGATGTGTGCAATTGGCTCTCCAAACCTGTATGAGCCAACTCCCACACATCTTTTAGGAGCTAGATTTCCCATCAGTGAGAGCCTCCACACTGCATATACACTGCCACCCAGTGACAAAACCAACTCCTATAGTATATAGGAATATATATATGATACTCCTATTGCTAACGGTGATCACAGTAATGCTCTTGGGTTACAAAGTTTGGCTTTTCTAAGAACCAAAAATACCTCTTGAGAATTCCGGAGCATTTACCTTTGGAAGAGCCCTGTAGTATATGTATTTGAATCAAGCTCCAAAATGAAAGGTCCAATGAAGTGGGTTCTTGGGAGTGTTGCCATCTGTTACAAGGCATGAACAGACTTCCAAACTGCAGCGTTAATGACACTCCTTAATCTTGAGGTTATTTTTTTTCCCCATCAGAAGGTTGTGGATTATTGGACAACATTCTATTTTTATTGCTCTGGTTCTCAGTATAAGGTTAGTAAAGAGGATGCTGGAATACAGAATTAAGTTTTAACATGTCTTGCCTCTCCTTTAAACTGATAGATTTATTAGAGTCCTAGGATATTGGGCTTGTTTTGGCTGGTGTCCTCAAAATCTCAATGCCAAGCTTCTCAAGCAGTTACCACATTTATAGTTAGTGGACAGAAGCTTCCTTTCTTCATTTATTGGCAACATGTTGAAAAGTCAGGGTTAACAAACAGTGGATTCATAATCTAATCTAGGTAAATTGGTATAACTTCTTTCTATTATAAATACTTCCTGATTCTGATGATACCTGAGAAATAATTTTGAAGATATCTCAGCCTGCTCCAAATTGTGAACATATTTCAAGGCACTAGAAGTAGTGCTTGATCTTTGAATGGAAATATTGTCTGGCTATATTCCAGCCAGGAAACAGATTCTTTAGCAAGAAGTCTAGGGGCAGGGTAGGTCTAGTGGTAATTCTTGCCTAAAGGAAGGTTGTTAAGAATCTTGAAGAACAGGCTTATCTGCTTTTCAATGTGGAGCTTCCTGTTTCAAAATGATCACATAGAAGTAAATGTTGTCTCATGTTACATCTTGAATATCCCTAGTTCAAAGGGTTGGGGGAATCTTCTTAAGCAGAAACTGGAATGAAGTACAGGAAAGTTTAGTTGAGAAAGAAATGCTAACAAATGAAATGACAACATTGTCTGAAATGGCTACCTTGTTTTGCTCACTGCTGTATGCCTAATATCTGGCTCAGAGCCCAGAGCCCTGCACACAGCAGTTGCTCAATATATGTGAGATGAATGGCTGACTGAATTAATGGAGATTGTAAAACCAGTTTGAATTCATAACTGTAAACATTCTTTAATATTAACAAATCATTTCTTTCTTTTTCTTATTCTCAGTATTTTCTATACAAATTTCCTGATGATGTGGACTCAGTTATTATTAAAGTCAGGTCTGAAATGGCTTATCCATGTTCTGTTGTCTCAGTGCAGAATATCACGGTGAGTCTTAGTAACTTGTCAACCTTTCAATATGGAGCATAATATTGTCCCAGGATAAATGAAAGAGGAGAGTGGGGACCATGTCATCCTCTTACCCTGAATCTCCTGCAAAACTGCTAAATAATAAAATCAGTATCTTGTGCACACAAGTGGATAATCTGTTTGGAGACACTGATTTGGGGAGATGGAGACTAGTTGACTCCTCACCAAAATAAACAAAGGAAAGAAGGAAGGGAGGGAGGATCATGACAAAGAATATGGAAGACCAAATCGTGGGCTGCACAAGAAACATAGAAACCTACTGTTTATTCTAGGTTTTAAAATTTTTATTGTAACCATAGGCCATTTCTGTCTCATAATGTGTTAATAAAAAATGGGAAAGGTGTTATAAACTTTAAGACAATGTTTTCAGTTCTTTTTGATATAAAGTGACCTTTAGAGAATTTTAGAAGACAAGGCACCAAGTTTTAGGAGGACTGTTGTGTGACTTTTCTTGGAGAAAATGTTTCCTGGTTTTGGGTTTAGTAAGGAACCCCTTGCTCTGTGATCCAGGCGGAATGTGTGGTGTGTATAGTATGGCTTTGGTGATGCTTTCTTTTTTTATCCTTCATGCACATCACAGTGCCCGGTGCATGATCTCGACCACAATGTGGAATTTAATGGTGTCTATCAGTCCATGACCAAGAAAGCTGCCATCACACTACAGGTGAGACGTCACTTCTGTGGTCACTATTGTCAATGACAATACACAGTTTATTCACAACACACAGTCAGGTCACCTGTTGGGCCAGCATCCAGAAGGTATCATCATTCACTGTGTGCCTTGGATATCTTTCCTTTATGATGGGCTTTAAAATCAAGATTGTGTGGGGGCGCCTGGGTGGCTCAGATGGTTAAGCGTCTGCCTTCGGCTCAGGTCATGATCCTGGAGTCCCGGGATCGAGTCCCGCATCAGGCTCCCTGCTCCGCGGGGAGTCTGCTTCTCCTTCTGACCCTCCTCCCTCTCCTGCTCTCTGTCTCTCATTCTCTCTCTCTCAAATAAATAAATAAAAATCTTTAAAAAAAAAATAATAATAAATAAATAAATAAAATCAAGATTGTGGGGCGCCTGGGTGGCTCAGTCAGTTAAGCATCTTCCTTCAGCTCGAGTCATGATCTTGGAGTCCTGGGATCAAGCCCCACTGCGGACTCCCTGCACAGTGGGGAGTCTGCTCCTTCTCCCTCTTCCTCTACTCCTCCCCATCCCCCAGTCGTGCTCTCTCTCTCTCTCAAATAAATAAAATTTAAAATAATAAGAGTAAAAATAAGTAAAACAAAATAAAACAAAGATCGCTTCTCCTGAAATCAAAGCCCAGGCCATGGTGGACAACGCTACTCTGCCATTCCCCTTGGGAAGTCTTAGGAACCCATGATGCAGTGGAACATATATCTGACAGACTGCTTTAGAGAGGTAAGATGAGATACCAATCTCCTCATTGGGGGATGCCAATTTAGTGTGAAGTTTGATCTATTAAAAGGAATTGAATACTCTATATCCTAATACTCTGTATACCTATAACAGTAACCAAAAGAGGACTTCCATTCTGGATAGAATGGATAAGTTCAAAGGAATATAGACCACATGTGTATAGCGGTTTGCCCTTTTGTCATTTGTAATTAAATTATTATTTCAATGACAGTTTTATAGCAAAAATGAACATATATCATGTCAGTAGATTTTCAAAGAGATTCTGTCCCTGCCTTTAGGGTGGTGTTTACTTAAGTTACTTACAACTTGGTCTGTTCTCCAGGGTAAGGTGATACTGTTTACTAAATAACAAGGAATGAAGAGAGGTTAATTATAATTTAGCTATCAAATGTAAAAAGCCCTATTAGGCTTTAATTTCCTAGTGCCTCAGTTTTGATATGCCAAATATCTGTTCTTGTTCACTCCTGAATAAGGAGACTGGGACACAGAGAAGTACACTTAGAGAAAGTTAAAGCCAGAACTATAACTCAGGTCGCCTCACTTAAATCTTTGCATCCCTAACCTAAATTATTTAATTGTGGCTGTGTGACTTTTAGGAAAGTCATTTATCATTAGATTATTTTTATTTTCTATTTTTAAAAGATTTTATTTATTTATTTGAGAGAGAGAAAGAGCACACACAGGGGGCGGGGAGGGAGCAGGGAAGGGCAGAGGGAGAGGGAGAAGCAGAATCCTCCCCTCTCCCCCCCCCCCCCCACCGCTGAGCAGGGAACCAGACTCAGGCTCGATCCCAGGACCCTGAGATCATGACCTGAGCTGAAAGCAGACGCTTAACCAACTGAACCAGCCAGGCACCCCTATCATTAGATTTTAAATAATAAAAACTTAATATAGTGAACCTAAAACACTCTAAAGTATGCTAATTTTAAAAACATAATATACAAGTATTAATTATTAAACATAGGCTGTTAACATACTTTTTACATGGGACCTATTACAGTTCTAAGCACCTAAGTGGACACAAGATAGATTAAAATTAGAATAGTGTATCTACTTGAATTTTTTGTATGTAACAATTATTTTATTGTGGATAAAATCTGATGTAAATCATGGGTATCTGAAGGTTCTTTTAAGAAATTAGGGGGCAGGGGTGAACTTCACTTTTCTTCTCTTTCCTCTCTGTTCACACCCCCACCAGCACGGACTTTCTCCCCTTTTGCTATCCTTTCTTGCTATCACAAGTTGTTATGTCTTATGCAGAAGAAGGATTTTCCAAGCAAGCAGTTCTTCGTGGTATTTGTGATAAAGCCTGAAGATTATGCCTGTGGAGGATCTTTCTTTATCCAGGGTAAGATATAGTGAGGAATGCTTGCTACTTAGAAAAACCTAATGAAATGGAATGGGAGGGAAGGCAAAAGCTCACAGTGGCCTCTTACTACCATCTCTAGTTCTCACTGAGGGTCATCAGCAGTCACTTGCCAGGCAGTCTGAGAGATATTTGAAAAAATATATATAAGGAAGAAAATGATCAATCTAAAGCTATTGTTGATACTACCGGATGTCACTTAGTGCCCTACATCTTTTCAAAGTCTTCTGCTCCCTCAGACCACGTGAGGTTTACTCACTCAGTTGGCCTTTTACTCAACAAATATTTGCTATTACGTAATAGTGATTTTATGCAGCATATCAAGGTCCACTTTCTAAGATCAGTTTGGTAGCCAACAGTAATGAGCCACTGTATTTATCAGTAGTCATCATTTCCACAAGGACGTACAAGGAAAATTCAGAGTTCTCAATTTCAGTTGCCAAAATTTTATACCTGGCAAGATGGTAAGAAAGCAAAGTGGACAATTTATCCCCATGACAGGGATTGTGTGAGCTCTTAGGCATAGTAAAAATGGTTATGGGTAACTATTTAGGAACTACTGTGGGAATGGAATAGGCTGTTGATTGAAAACACAGACCCCTCCCCCAGCAGCTGAGGAGCCACATGTGATTAACACAGAGGGTGTTTACTACTGAGTATACATTGTTCTCTTGCCATTTGGGTGAAATTTCTGCTTATGTATTCTTTAATCTCTTAATTATATAGTTTAGAGTTTTGCCGGTGTCCATTGTCCTTTGGTAAACTACAAGTCCTTTTATGACTATATAACAAAAAACAAATTTTCACTGGCTGGCATAGTGCCCACCAAAAGATGAGACAGCTTTTATTTTAGTAGCTGTTTTCTTCAGATGTCTGTGGCATATTGAGCCCCATGGATAGCAGAGGATGAGCCGAGCCTTCTTCACTCCAGAAGGGGGGCTGCAGTCTCACTGCTTCAATACTATCAAAATACACCCAAGCAAAGGTCAAATTGAAGGCTTAGCCCAAAGGGGTATTAGATGGTTTGTAGCTTTGGGGGTTAGATTTTCCTCTAGTTCTTGCTACAAGAAAATTCAGCAACCAGAGCTAATTGTGGACAGTTTTTGAACAACCGTTCAGATGAGAGGCCAAGAACCAAATATCTGATCTATTGTGCCTTGTTCTTTTTTACCAGAAAAGGAGAACCAAACCTGGAATCTACATCGAACAAAGAACCTTAAAGTGACCATTGTTCCTTCCACTAAAGGTCGGTATTGCCTCTAGGATTCAAAGGAGAAAAATTTCTATGTGAGGAAGTCAATCATATGCATCAATGCTAATGCCATCCTTCCAGAGAAACATCATAAGAAAACTGGTATTTACCTTAGAGATAGAAGAGAGAATCAAAGCATTTTGTTAAATCTCTTCCAGAAAGAGAGGGAACTCAATTGTGAAGTTGTATACGGGAAGTCCCTTCCTTACCTTCCACTGGGAACTCATGAGTGTGAAAGGTGGCCATTTGTGAATAATGTCTGGGTGACCTCCTGCAGTTTTGCTGCTTTGAATGGAAATATATTAGGACTTCAGAATGGGTATGATGGAGATGGGCCCTTGAAGCTGTCCTGTCCCAAACATGGTCCTCTTTTCTCCTGAGGACACCCTGACCAAAGTTGTTTCTCTTCCCTCAGGATCTGTTGATGTGAATTCCATCCTTATCAGTCTCTTCATCTTCTTCTTCTTCTACTTCGGATTCCTGCTTATTGTGCTTGTTCATTGTATCAGGTAAGTCAAGAGTATCAAGAAATGTTAATCCCCTTTGCCTTCTCTGCATAGGAATTAGAGCATTAGGCTTTAGAGCCATATTGACCAGATTCAACTCTACCTCAAGCACCAACTGTGTGACCTTGGGCTAATTACTTAATCTTTCTGTGCTTCAGTTTCCTACTCACCATAATGAGAGCATAATTTCCCTCCTAGGAGTGCCTGGGTGGCTCAGTCGGTTAAGCGTCTGCCTTTGGCTCAGGTCATGATCCCAGGGTCCTGGGATCGAGCCCCGCATCGGGCCTCCTGCTCAGCAAGGAGCCTGCTCCTCCCTCTCCCTCTGCCTGCTGCTCCCCCTGCTTGTACTCTCTCTCTCTGTGTCAAATAAATAAATAAAATCTTTAAAAAATAATAATAATAACAATTTCCCTCCTAGAATTGTGTAACTGCAGTATTCACATCAATGTCCTGCACAGAGTAAGTGCTGGTAGAGTGTTAGTTCTTTGCATAGTTAATAAAACCTCAACAGAAAGACAGCGTGGCTATTTTTTGGACCAGGAAATCCTGTAAATCCTATGGAATGTAGGAAATGATGAGTTCTTCCCAATATGGAGAAACATATTAAATATTCCATTAATAGCTTTAAATATTCCATCAACAAGTAAATTAATGCCTGAAATAAATCTCAAGGTATACTAAACAGCAGGAGTGATGTGCTTTGGTACTGTATTAGCAGCTGCTTTCTTACTACTATAGCATCGATTTTCCAGTAAAATGTCCCTTGAGAGGAAAAAAAGGAGATGATGGTACTGTAATTTGACCAAGACAATTTCCCTTCCCAAGAGTTTGGAGCCCATAATAAAAAGGGCCCCGGTTTCTCCTTGCATCTCTGAGCAGGCCCTAACACTGAGAATTCTGTACCTTGTTGGGGTCTCTGTGAGGCAACTACAAAAAATGGCAGAAGGCCTACAATAAACAAATGTTCATTCCTGTCTTGAACACACAAAGAAAACAAAGCACAGAGCTTTCAGCACACAGTTTTCAGACTACCGGGCAAGCTCACAGCATTGGTGGAAAACTTCACGGCTACCACAGTAATACAGCTGTCTCAGGGTAGAGGCCTAGCTCGGATTCAAAAAATAACTCTCTTCTGTGACCTTCACAGAGCGTTTCCGTTGAGAAACTGAATTTTAAAACCCTGGGACTACCACTGGCCATATCTGGCACAATTGGAGCATCAAAATAATTAAGAATAATAAATTCATAAACCACTGAGAAAAATAGAAATTTGTGAATCCAAATTGATGAAGGGAGAGAGGGAGAGAGGGAGGGAGGGAGGACCTAAATACCTCCAGATACAAATCCAAAGGCGCCAACCACGTAGTACGCATTAGGGAAGGGAGCCATTAGCAAATGCTGACAATGTAAGGGAGGACTCTTGCCTACATCAGAAGGCCAAAAGCTGCTGGAAAATATGGAAGGAGTGCTGGCATTGGAAAATCATCATTTTGCATAGATTAAGAATCATCAGTGGATACTAAACTACGAGGGAAATCTGATGAACATCAAGGTAGTGCACTGCCATAAAGTGTATCCCCATGATTTGCTTCCTAGTTGTAAGGGAAACATAGTAACTCTCCAATGGAAACTCAGACCAGGATTGGCAGGGTGATCAAAATTAATGTGAGCGAGGGGAAGATGGATGTTATGTGCCTCCACATGGGACACTCTGAGGAGACAGCACCACGTATGCAATATTCCAGCCAGAAAGGCATATTTTGTATGTAATCCTGAGGACAAACTGAACTAACTCAAAATGACAAACATTCTATTAGAACGTGTCTTCAGAGACAAAGGAAGGCCGTGGAAATGGTCTAGATTGAAGGAGACGAAAGAGATATGGGCAACTAAAGGCAACACCTGGTCTCAGACTGGATCTTTTGCTAGAAGAAGAATATGCTATAAAGGACATTATTGGATCAATTAACAAAATTGTAATACAGACAGATTAGGTAAGAGTATCATATTGATGTTAAATTTGCTGAATCTGACAACGACACTGTGGTTAAGGAAGAGAATATCAGAATATCTTTATTCTTTGGAAGTATTGAGAGTGCCTGGCTGGCTCAGTCAGTAGAGCATGAGACTCTTGATCTCGGGGTCATGAGTTTGAGCCCCATGTTGGGCATAGAGCTTACTTTAAAAAAAATGGAAATACTTAGGAATAACTGTTCATTACAGAAGCAACTTACTTTCAAATGGTTCAAAAAATAATATATATATATTTTAATGTGTGTGTATATATATATATATATATACACACATATATTATACACATGCAGAATGATAAAGCAAATGGGGTATCATGCTAACAATAAGTGAATCTAAATAAAGGGTATTTGGGTGTTTTGTATTTTATTCTTATTTTTACAACTTCTCTGTAAATTTGAAGTTATTTTCTAATAAAAGTTAAAAACAAAATCCCTAGTGTATAGGCAAATATATCTGGAAAGTATATACATTAACCGATTATCAGCCTACTTAATTTACTAGATCATAATGGCTGACATTTAAGAGGCACCATGCTGAGCCCTCTGAGCAGATTATCTCATCTAATGCCCTACAATAAGTACTAGTATTTTTTTTTTTAAGATTTTATTTATTTATTTGACAGAGAGCGAGATAGCGACAGCAGGAACACAAGCAGGGGGAGGGTCAGAGGGAGAAGCAGACTCCCTGCCGAGCAGGGAGCCCGATGTGGGACTCGATCCCAGGACCCTGGGATCATGACCTGAGCCGAAGGCAGACGCTTAACGACTGAGCCACCCAGGCGCCCCAATAAGTACTAGTATTATCACCACCTGATGGTTAAGGAAATTGAGGCATAGAGAAATGAAGCAGTTCGACCAAAAATTCATAGCCAATAAATGAGGGACCTGGGATTTGTCTGGATTTCCAGGCAGCCTGGCTCTAGAGCCTGGCAGGCTAGTCAAGACGGGTCTGGAGTGCTCAGGGCATGTGAGGGAGGGCAACCCTGACCAGGGAGGCCAAACCAAAAGTCTGGCACCCCGGCATGGATGCGATTGGGAAAGGACCCAAAAAGCTCTCAATTTTGACTCAGATGAGCTCCAAGATCATGGAAAAAGAAGTTCATCTCTTCTGCCCCTCTTACGAAAACCATCTCTATGCCTGATGATTTAAATTTTAGAAGATAGGATTTTACCTCTTTAGTTAACAGCATGCATAATCAACATACCAACAGACAAAAAATTAAGAACTGGATATCAATCTCCCTAAAGTTGTCATTCAGCCTACAGAAGCAAGCACAGCTTTTGCAAGTTGAGGTAGAAGGCTCTGTTGAAACCTCTGGCTGCCAGCTTATTTTGCTACAGTCAATTGCACTAGCATAAATTCTTTCCAAATATAGAGAAACTGAAAATAGAAATCTGGAGACATAAGAACTATTTGGCATTCTTAATAAGAAGATAGACTAAGGGAAAACGCTAACAGAACTCTTCCCTCATTGAACTCAGCAGAAATAACAGTTTTCTACAAAACCAAATGAAGCCAGTCCTGGAGCATAATGCCATTTGCTTGATGAGCTCCCTGTACTTTATTATTAATACATCTGGGGTTTGCAGTACATGGTAGGAAATCAGAATGAAACATGAATAGGAGACATGGCTCCTGCCCTCAGGGAGCTAAGAATCCAAAGTATTAGCTGTACTGACTTGAACCTAAACCCCATTCCCCTCCCATTCCCAGCCACAATCCATTCAACAAGTATTTAAGGAGCCACTACAATAAATGTGCACACCCTGGGCCAAACACTGGATATATGTTCTCTTTTTTTTTTCTTTTTTTTATTATTATTATGTTATGTTAATCACCATACATTACATCATTAGTTTTTGATGTAGTGTTCCATGATTCATTGTTTGCATATAACACCCAGTGCTCCATGCAGAACGTGCCCTCTTTAATACCCATCACCAGGCTAATCCATCTTCCCACCCCCCTCCCCTCTAGAACCCTCAGTTTGTTTTTCAGAGTTCATCGTCTCTCATGGTTCATCTCCCCCTCCGATTTTCCCCCCTTCATTCTTCCCCTCCTGCTATCTTCTTCTTTTTTTTTTTTTTAACATATAATGTATTATTTGTTTCAGAGGTACAGATCTGTGATTCAACAGTCTTGCACAATTCACAGCGCTCACCATAGCACATGCCCTCCCCAATGTCTATCACCCAGCCACCCCATCCCTCCCACCCCCCACCACTCCGGTAACCCTCAGTTTGTTTCCTGAGATTAAGAATTCCTCGTATCAGTGAGGTCATATGATACATGTCTTTCTCTGATTGACTTATTTCGCTCAGCGTAACACTCTCCAGTTCCGTCCACGTCTGGATATATGTTCTCTTATTCATTTCTCCCAACCACCTTGCCAGACATTGAGTTCAAACTGCACAATCCTGAGAGTATTCATCCTTCCCTTGATTCTTGTATTGGTTATCTATGGCCACGATAATGCTACATAAAAATCAACCATAAAAACTCCAATAGCATACAGCAATAAATATTTAAGTTTACTTACAAATCTCTGGGTCAGCCAGATGCTGCTGCTAATCCAGACTGGGCTCAGAGATCTCAGTTGGGTGTGGTCATAGAGTACAATCACCCGGCAGGTCAGCTAGGAGCTGGCTCTTCTAGACCAGCCTCAGCAGCACTTGGTCTCTCAAATTCCCGCAGGCTGGCCCTGGCTTATTGTATCTCCAAGAGAGATGGCAGAAGGGTGCTAGGCCCCCTTAAGACGTAGGTTCAGCGGTGGCATGATATCACTTCTCCTTTCTATTAGTCAGAACAAGTCATGAGGCCAGCCTAGATTCAAGAGGTGAAGATACAGACTCCAACTTTCAATTTAAGGAGCTGAATACAAGAGGACATGTAGCCATTTTGTAATCAATCTGGCATAGTTCTCATTTACTATTTTCTCCTTTGCTCATGGGATACTGCCTGCCTCAGCCTAGTTTTCTAAATCGTTTAACTCCTCTACTGAAGAATTTTGTCAGCTCCAAAACCTACAGCAAATGTAGGTTAAAGCCCATTAGTACAAACACATCATCTTTTATGAGTCCATAAAATTGCTTGCCAGTTAATATCACTAGGATTGTTTTAAAAAGGGACTTCAACAAGTTTTGGCGAGGATGTGGAGAAAAAGAACCCTCATGCACTGTTGGCGGGAATGCAACCTGGTGCAGCCACTGTGATAAACAGTATGGAGATTTCTCAAAAAGTTAAAAATAGAACTACCCTATGATCCAGTAATTGCACTACGGGTATTTACCCAAAAAGTGCAATAGCATTAATTAAAGAGTATTATGCTAAATGAAATAAGTCAGTCAGAGAAAGACAAAGACCATATGACTTCACTCAAGTGTAGAATCTAAGAAACAAAACAAATGAGCAAAGGGAGGGGGGAGAAAGAAAGACAGACAAACCAAGAAACAGACTCTTAACTATAGAGAACAAACAGGGTTACCAGAAGGAAGGTGGCTGGGGGGAATGGGTGAAACAGGTGAAGGGGATTAAAGAGCGCACTCACCATCATGAGCACTGGGTAAGGTATAGAATTGTTGAATCATTATATTGTACACCTGAAATTAATATAACACTGTGTTAACTATACTGGAATTAAAATTTTAAACTTTTTTTTTTTAAAAAGAGACTTTGCCAAAGCCTCATTTGCCAGCTAGAACAGTTGGGCCAAATTGTAACTGCTCTCCTTAATAATATGCTTTGTTCATTCAACAAATATTTAGTTATCATTTCCTATGTGCCAGACTCTGTCCCAGAGTTAGGGATGCAGTGGCGAACAAGACAGTCTAGATCCCTGCTCTAATAGAGTTTATATTGTACAGAGGAGAAACACATAAGCAAGCAAGCAATTAACAAAGCAAATAATTTCAGCTAGTGGCAAAAAAAAAAACAACACTGTAGTGTGATAGAGAATGGTTGGATTGGGGAAGCTACTTTAGATTTGATTTGTTCAGCAAGGAAGATCCCTCAGAAGCAAGACTTTAATAGCAAGAAGGAGCCAGCCATGGGAGGATGTGGGGAGACAGTGGCCCAGACAGAGAACAATAGCAAAGGCCCTGAGGCAGGGATGAGTTTGCTGTGTCTAGGAAAAAAGAGCTATGAAGAGAAGTTCTTCCACCAAACATACCAGGATCAGGAGTGTGCAACTTCTAGAGTAGCCGTCTGAAAAGTTAAGAGCATGTACCAAAGCACAAGCATGTCTAGCCCCTAACCTATTAGCAGTCACTCCCTAATACCCACTTCTGTACATTTCTGACAACCACAAATCTACTTTCTGTCTCTATAAATTTGCCTATTCTGGAAATTTCATATAACTCATACTGTCTGTGGTCTTTCTTGACTGGCTTCGTTCATTAAGCATAATGCTTTCAAGGTTCATCTATGTGGTAGCATGAATCAAAACATCAGTCTTTTATGATTGAATAATATTCCTTTGGATGGATACACCATGTTTAATTTATTTGTTTACATTCGATGGACATTTGGTTGTTTCCATGTTTTGGCTATCATGAATAACACTGCTATGAACATTTGTGTACAAGTTTTTGTGTGTTTTAATTTGGGGGGGGTGATGAAAATGTTCTGGATTTAGATAATAGTGATTGTTGCACAGTTTTGTGGACATACTAAAATTCATTGAAATATGCACATTAAAGGGTGAATTTTATGATGTGTGAATTATCTGAAAATAAAATAATCTGAAAATAGATTAATGAATTTATGTATGTAGATACATGCCTGGGAGTGGAATTGGGCCACACAGTAAGCCTATGTTTAACTTTCTGAGGAACTGCCGAAGTTTTCCAAAGTGGCTACACCATTCTACAGTCCCGCCAGCAATGTATCAGAGGTCCAGTTTCTCCACATGCAAAGGCTCATTTTTAAGAGATCCTAGCAGACAAATCTGCAACAAAGTCTATGGGGAATAAATGTAAAATGCTGAGGTTTTCACTGTCTTAGAATCATGTGTGTGTGCTTGTTTATAGGTTTAAAAGAAAATCCATCGATGGAAGCTTTGGTTCCAGTGATGGTAAGAAAAACCCCTGGTTTCAAATTCAAATGATACCGAGTATTTGTCAACATCCCATTTGTACTTCTTTTGTCTCTCTGCCTTTCATAATTTCCAAACCCTCCCTTGGTACCTATCCCACAGAGTAATCTAATCAGCAGTCTTTCTAGAGAAAGCAGAGCTAGTGAGAACCAGTTTTCATAGTTGGTAATTACTGAGATATGGAGCTCATACTAAGAACCTTTGCTCGGAGTATCCCTTGCAGTTACCCATAGCCCATTTATCAGCCATTCATCTTTTTTTTTAAGTTTAATCTTTTCTAGGATGTAAATTGTTATCCCCAAACTGACTTGTGAACAATAAGAATTTATTGTGTCAACTCTAATACAAAGTTCACTTTTCCCAAATTGAGATAGAGGTGTTTTTGTTCAAGTAGCTAAAAACCTGAAATATTTGAGACTAATTAGTATAATAAAGAGTATAATAACTTCGGGAAATCCAGAGTAACTGATTATTCAACCATAGTAATATGCCCTTTCCTCCAGTCTGATAATTTGAACAAAGGAATTCGATTAGCTGATCTTTTTATCAAAACTTGAAAAAATTTAAATGTCCTCTTTTTAACTGAGAAATAACTGACAAGTAACACTGTATAAGTTTCAGGTGTACAACCAAATGATTTGATATTTGTATATATTGCAAAATGATCACCATGATAAGTCTAGTTAACACCCATCACCACACACAGTTATAATTTTTTTTTCTTGTGATGAGAACCTTTAAGATCTACTCTCTTAGGAACTTTCAAATATACAGTACAGTAGCACTAACTATAGTCACCAGGCAGCACCTTATATCCCCAGGAGTTATTCATCTTATAACTGAAGTTTATACCTTTTGTAAATGTCCTCATTTTTGAAAAGTCTAAATCAGTGTGAGATAGTGTTCATAAGTTCTTTGGCATATAGTGCTTATTTGGAAAAGGAACGGTGAAATGAGACTTGATTTTTAAGTCACATGCAGCAGGTGTTTAGTTCTGTGTTTTCTGTACTTAAATGAGCCCATAGAATATTAGAAAGACACAAACTGACCCCCTGCCCACCCAGAAGGAACATTTCTCACTCTGCTGGAGGGCTGCTTCTCCTGCCATCCTTTGATTTTTTGTCTTCCTCAATGCCAGCATGTTTATTTTTCCAGCCACCCGGGCAATTGGTTTTGATAACATTCAACTAGCAGTATGAAAGACTGTGAAAGGACACCTGCTCTAGGGTCTTTAAAATCCGAAGTCCTGGGCGCCTGGGTGGCTCAGATGGTTAAGCATCTGCCTTTGGCTCAGGTCATGATCCCAGGGTCCTGGGATCGAGTCCCGCATCGGGCTCCCTGCTCCTTGGGAGCCTGCTTCTCTCTCTCTCTCTGTCTCTCATGAATAAATAAATAAAATCTTTAAAAAAAAAAAATCCGAAGTCCTACTTTCCCTTGTATTCATAAAATGAATTTGTCTTCTCTCTGGATCTCATCCTTTTTCTTGTAGTGCTCTCCAAGTTTTGCTCTTATTTTAGGTCTCAGTTGAACTTAGAAAGCCTGATTAGTTGGATCCCATTGGTGTTCTGTGAAAGGGTGGTCTGTTATTTTTACTGTATGAGTGAAGACATTTTATTATTGTAATGATAATTCAAGGGATTTCTGTGTTCAGAAGAGTTTCCTGAACAGTGAAGTGTAGGTGGACAGAGCTGAGACTTTAGCCAGATCATTGTCCAAGATCAAGAAGGCTCTGAAAATTAAGAACTATAGGCACCCTTCAGGTGGCAAGCAGAAATGAATGAATGAGAAGAAAGAAAGAAGAAAGAAAGAAAGAGAGAGAGAAAGAAAGGAAGGAAGAAAAAAGAAAGAGGAAAGGAAGGAAGGAAGAGAGAAAGAGGAAGTGAGGGAGAAAGAAAGAGAGAGAGGGGGAGAAGGGAGGGAAGAAGGTGGGGAGGGAGGAAGAAAGAGTAAAGATGCATCAGTTAGGATTCACATGGTTGCAAATAACAACAAAATAGATCTCAAAACATGCTTAAACGGTAAAGGGGCTCCTCTCCTTGCAAGTTGAGCAGAAGGGTGGGCTTTAGGGTTAACTGAGTCTGGTGGCCCTGGTCCTTTTCCCCGCCATTCCCTCAACTCTGCTTTACTTCCAGTGCTGGTGGTGAGGTGAATTAGCTTGACACCCTCACCTGACCAATGTCCAAAAGGGAGGACTTTTTCAGAAGCACCCAGTAACTTCTCATGTTTCACTGGTGTAGAATGGGTCATTTACTTATTGTTAAATCAGTCACTGCAAAGGAGTAGATTTACCTACAGATCAATCAAGCCTACTTACAGAACTAGGATGAGATCATCTTCCCCTAAGACCTGTGTTTCTCAAACTCCACATTATTGACATTACAGGCCAGATAATTCTTTGTTGTTAGGGGCTGTCCTGTGGACTGTAGGATGTTTAACTGCATTCTTCACCTCTACCTACTAGAAACCACTAGTACACTCCATCCTCGTGACAACTAAAAATGTCTCCAGACGTTGCCAAATGTCCTCTTGGGGGCAAAATGCTCCCCCCACCTCTATCCCCCAACTGAGATTATCTGACTTAAACACACAGACTGCCAGGTGAGGGTACCTGAACGAAATCCCAGCTTAGTTAGGAAGTAGGGAATAGGATTTTTCACCACAAAGGCTTTGAAATAGGGAGAATCAGGAGCCTTTGTTTTGCAGACAGGCTGTATCAGAAAGATGGTATATGACAACAAGTGAGACAAGACCTAGATGCTGAAGACAAGAACAGAGAAGACACACTCTCCCCTAGGAAAGAACGAGTTAGCAACTCTTTTAAGCACATCAAAGGGAGCATTGAGAAACCAGCCTGGACCAAGAGACAGAAGCAAGTGAGGGACACTATTTAGCTGAAAGCTAAGGTGAGACATTTCAGGGGAGGAACCTTTGCCAAGGAGCAAGGATACAGAAATGCCTTTCTCTCCCAAGGGCCAGGATCCCCGTAACTATGGTGGCTACAGGAAGATCAGTGGAGCTCAGAGCTACAGGGCATGCCCTGGGGGCTGGTAGCCACAGAAAATGCTAGAAGCAGTGTCTGAAAGGGAAGGAGGATCCCATTAGACTTGGCATGGTGTCCCGCTCAAATCAATGTGGACCTAGACATCTGAAAGGGAGAGGTCAAATGCTACCACAACAAGAAGATGAGGCAAGGAAAACTCTTGCAAAAGAGAAGAAGCCCACTTCACTCAGCCCAGTAGGATGGTGGGAGGAAGATAGCGGGGGGGGGGGTAATGAGAAAGTGACCAGGTGAGCATGAATTGGATTTCTTCCTCTCCATGATGAAATCTGGAAGTGTGGTCATGGAGTATTGATAGGTTAAAAGGAATGCCAAAACAGATTTTACCCAGCTTGTCACTGGGGACTTGGGATGCCTGTTTTTTTTTTTTTTCCCCTCACAAACACTGTCTTTAATAGATAAGCTTAACATTGGTGGCAAATTTTAATAGAATAGAAAAGCTTCACATATATTGTTTATACATATATATAAGTATATATATAAATTTTTTAAAGATTTTATTTATTTACTTGTCAGAGAGAGAAAGCACAAGCAGGGGGAGTGGCAGAGAGAGAGGGAGAAGCAGACTCCCCGTGGAGCAGAGAGCCCGATGTGGGACTCGATCCCAGGACCCTGGGACCATGACCTGAGCCAAAGGCAGATGCTTAACCAACTGAGCCACCCAGGTGTCCCTGTTTATATTTAAAGTTTATTTATCTTTCTGAAGAGAGAAGCTCTAAAACTAACATGCACTGAGGAGGCAGGCCAGCTCTGATGCCCGGAGGACCAGGGACCTGCTCCCCTGTACACTGTCCAGGTGGAGGGGGACGGTGAACCAAGGCCCTTGCCTGCTCTTCCCAGCAGAGAGAGTTCCAGTAGCTCTCCCACCATTGGTGGAGTTCTAAGGCTGGATCTTTTCTATTCTAGTTGCCCTTTTAAACCATGGCTTTTGTCTGTGCCCCAAGGCAGACAAAGCTGCTCACGGTCCCTCAGAACTATCCCTCCCACAGCAGTTCCTACAGGGCTCTTCGTTAGCACGTCTTTATTTTTCTTGCTCTTCTATCTTTAGTTGTGCAGAAGCTGCTCAGTCAGCCCTCAGTTCTTCAGGAGGAATTGCTCTATAAATAGGTGTAGATTTGGTGTGTCCGTGGAGGAGGTGAGTTCAGTGTCTTCCCACGTTGCCGTCTTGGACTGGAACTCTCTCCTCAACTTTTGAAACTTTGGGGATAGGTAGCCTATTGGCATAAAACTGAAATTTCTGGGCAGTGAGTTCGCATCATTTCTGACTCCCTCTTCAGCTTCCAACCTCCTGAGTCCAGAGACAGAAGAAGGCAGGACGATTATAAATATGAAGTCCCTGAAAGATCCAAACATGCTCAAAATGAAGTTTTCCTCCTCACACTGAGCACTTAACATAAAAAGCCAGCATGCAAGCATATCTTATTCAATGTTAGTAAACAGATGGCAAAGGGTTCATGCTCCAAAAAAAAAAGATGCCAGAACAAGTTTCTTCATTAAGATGAGCTCATTCACAACTTTATATGTTTACTTCTTCCCACCCAGAACATCTTGGTCTTTCCTATAAACTGATATTTTGTGTTTAATTATTTCTAAATACCATAGAGTTAAATATAAATATAACTCCCCTTCTGGGAGCATCAAGTATATTTGAAGTTTGGGAGATGACGCTTTGGTTTTTTGCAGTCAGTGAAGGCCTTAGACGTTAGAAAAATTAATAGAATACTGTTATCCCGTGTTGGCCAATCTCATATTTAAACTGTGCCTATAGAAGTCCACAAAGTTAAAACATCTTTGTGTTTTGTATTGCCCATGAAAATCCTGATGTTCTTGTCCATCATAGAACCACTGGTGTTGCAGATGAGCCAGAGCTGAGTATCGAAGTCAGTAACACACCCAAGTCTGAACAGACCCACACAGCTGGCTTTTGCTTTTTAATGAAGTTTCACCTAACAAAACAGTGATTGTTTTTGTTTGCTCACTTGCTTTGATTTTAGCTTTTGTGTTTTTTTCTCCTTTGTTTACTCCCACAAAAACATTGCTTCCCACAAACCATTTCAACCTCCTACCATAACCAAACTCAAGCATTTTCCTATGCACACTTCTACTTCTCATAGCAGAGGGCTTCTCAGTAACACCAAAATGCCAAAAATTCTGGGTTTTATGATTTTAGTGTGATCCTGCACTTACTATTTACACATCTAATATTTTTTTAATTACAACTTTATAAAAGGACATAGGTTAATGGTTAAAAAGAGGGAGCCTAAATCTACAGATTTGGTCCCTATCAAAATACAGCATTTTTCAAAGAACTAGAATAAATAATCCTAAAATTTGTATGGAACCACAAGAGACCCCAATAGCCAAAGCAGTCTTGAAAAAGATGAACAAAACTGGAGATATCACAATTGCAGATTTCAAGATATACTACAAAACTGTAGTGATCAAAAGAGTATGGTACTACCACAAAAATAGACACGTAGATCAATGGGACAGGATAGAGGACCCAGAAATAAGCCCACACTTTTATGGTCAATTAATCCACAGCAAAAGAGGCAAGAATATACAATGGGAAGGAAAAAGACCGTCTCTTCAACAAATGGTGCTGGAAAAACTGGACATTCATGCAAAAGAATGAAACTGAACCACTGTCTTCTTACACCATACACAAAAATAAACTCGAAATAGATTAAAGACCTAAATGTGAGACCTAAAACCATAAAACTTCTAGAAGAAAACATAAGCTGTAATCTCTTTGACATCAGCCTTAGCAACATTAGATATGTCTCTTCGATCAAGGGAAACAAAAGCAAAAATAAACTAATGGGGCTACACCAAAATAAAAAGTTTCTGCACATCAAATGAAACCATCAACAGAACAAAAAGACAACTTACTGAATGGAAGAAGATATTTGCAAATGATTTATCCAATAAGGAATTTTATCTGAAGTATATAAAGAACCTATATAACTCAACACCAAAAAAAACACACACAAATAATCCAATTTAAAAATAGGCAGAAGACATGAACAGACGTTTTTCCAAAGAAGACATCCGGATGGCCAACAGACACCCGAAAAGATGCTCAACATCAATCATCATCAGGGAAATGCAAATCAAAACCACAATAAGATACCTGTCATACCTGTCAGAATGGCTAAAATCAAAAAAGCAAGATATAACAAGTGTCCAACAAGGATATGGAGAAAAAAGAACCCTCATGCACTGTTGGTGGGAATGCAAACTAGTGCAGCTGTTGTGGAAAACAGTATGGAGATTCCTCAAAAAATTGAAAAATAGAATTACCATATAATCCGGTAATTTCTACTGGGTATTTATCCCCAAAAATGAAAACACTAATTCAAAAAGATATATGTACCCCTATGTTTCTTGCAGCATTATTTATAATAACCAAATTATGGAAGCAGCCCAAGTGTCTATAGGTAGATGAATGAATAAAGAAGATGTGGGGGCTGTGCATGTGTGTGTGTGTGTGTGTGTGTGTGTGTGATAGAATATTACTTAGGGGTGCCTGGGTGGCTCAGTCCTTTAAGCGGCTGACTCTGGTTTCGGCTCAGGTCATGATCTCAGGGTGGTGAGATGGAGCCCCACATCCTGTGCCTCAGGATTCTCTCTTTCTCTTTCCCTCTGTCCCTCCCCCTTTACACTCTCTCTCTCTCTCAAATAGGTAAATAAGTCTTTAAAAAAAATACTACTCAGCCATAAAAAAGAATGAAATCCTGCCATTTGCAACAACATGGATGGATCTAGAGGGTATACTGCTAAGTGAAATAAGTCAGTCAGAGAAAGACAAATACCATATGATTTCACTCATATGTGGAATTTAAGGAACAAAGCAGACGAACAAAGGAAAAGAGATGAGAAAAAAAAAGGCTTTTAAATACAGAAAATAAACTGGTGGTTGCCCGAGGGGAGGTGGGTGGGGTGATGGGTGAAATAGGTGATGGGGAGTAAGAGTACACTTACGATGAGCACTGAGTAATGTACAGAATTGTTGAATCATGTTGTACACCTGGAACTAGTATAACACTGTATGTTAGTTATACTTGAGTAGAAATTTTTTAAAAAGAGGGAGCTTAAGCGTGAAAAGAGAAAAATGTGAAAGACACTGAGGGAAATGTAAAAGGCTACATCACCTGGGATGAGCCCATCACCATGGTTTCTGTGAGACTCCCTGCAGTGAACTAGACAGAACGAAGATATTAGCATGACCCAACAGAGAATCATCGACAAACAGCAGTAGACAACCTAAAAACAAATGTTGTGCTTAGATACTTCTTTAAAGTATCAGCTTACTATAGTGGAGATGCAAAGAAGTCTCAACCTCCTTGTCTCTTTTGAAAGATATTCTTGGGCACTCCATGAAAGTAACACCCTTGCTGCCAGACATTCATATTTTGAAGGAAAATGCCTGTATTATTTTTCAGTTAAGAAGATAAGTTTTGGGGGCACCTGGGTGGCTCAGTCAGTTAAGCGTCTGCCCCTTCAGCTCAGGTCATGATCCCAGGGTCCTGGGATTGAGCCCCGCATCGGGCTCCCTGCTCAGCGGGGAGTCTGCTTCTCCCTCTGCCTCTGCCCCCCCCGCGCCCCGTGTTCATGCTCTCTCTCGCTCTCTCTCCCTCCCTCAAATAAATCAATAAAATCCTTTAAAAAAAAGAAGATACGTTTTGGGCGCCTGGGTGGCTCAGCCAGTTAAGCACATGACTCTTGGTTTTGGCTCACATCACGATCTCAGGGTCATGAGACCGAGCCCCAAGTTGGGCTCCATGCTGGGCATGGAGCCTGCTTAAGACTCTCCCTTCCCCTCTCCCTCTGACCCTCCCCCTGCTCACACTCACACGCTCTCTCTCCCCCCCAAAAAGAAGAAGAAAAGTTATAACTGAAACCAGTACAATGAACCCCTCTCCACCCACGATCTGAGGGACTCTGGGCAAATCACTTGATTTCTCAAGTGCCTCCCTTTTGTTATTTTAAAATGGTGATCGTAGTACCCACCTCATAGGGCTGTTGAAAAATTAGAAGAGTAAATTCCTGTAAAGAACTTAAAAGGTGTCTGACATACAGTAAGTTTTCAGTAAACACTAGCCGGTAGTAGTAGGAGTCGTACTAGTAGTAGGAGTAGCTAGTAGGAGTAGTCATCGTCGTAGAAACAACAATGGGAGCATGAGTCACGGCGGCAGCACCAGCGGTGGCAGGAATAGCACGTGGGACTCGTTAGAGTCAGTAGTCGCAGTAGCAGAAGCAGCAACCAAAGCTCTATGCTGTGACTATGGCCAAATCTGTCCTAGGTCAAGGAGCCAAACTGTACACAACAGCTCCACATGACGCTGCTATTGCGCACAAAGAAAATGTAATATCGCCTACTTAAGAGTCTGCGAATAACCTGCTTCTTTGCCTTGAAGTTGGATGAAAAGCTCAGAGGGTGTTGACGCCATGTTACATATTTATGGGTGAGCCCAAGAATGGCCAAGGAACATCTGTGTTCTTGAAGTGATAAGAACTAGATCAGGGCGCCTGGGTGGCTCAGTTGTTAAGCGTCTGCCTTCGGCTCAGGTCATGATCCCAGGGTCCTGGGATCGAGCCCCGCATCGGGCTCCCTGCTCCACGGGAAGCCTGCTTCTCCCTCTCCCTCTCCCACTCCGCCTGCTTGTGTTCCCTCTCTTGCTGTGTCTCTGTCAAATAAATAAATAAAATCTTTAAAAAAAAAAAAAAAAAAGAACTAGATCAAGGAATCCTCAGGCCTGGGGATAGTGCCAAGGAGTCCGCATTCTGAGGGCCTGGGAACAGCCTTGCCCACCAGGAACACCGTGTTAGCCAAAGGCCTTGCCGTCCAGCTGGGCCCACTCTTGGCTACACTACCCAAAGGAGGAAGGAAATTGCATCTCTAAGGCCATCTTTCATCATCTGGCTAAATATTTTGAACTCAGGATTTAATTCTTTTTCTTCATGAAGAAAAGGAATGGACACACCAAGAGTAAAAACCATGATAAAGCCTACATATTGGCTTGTTTTTAATGTTTTTACTACTCACCAGTGGGAGGAAGTTTAAGAGCTGGATGAAGAGAGTTGGCTGTGACAAATGATGAACTGTTGGAGGCTTTTGGTTCCATTCCACGTGTTACGTACTGGAGCACGAATGTAAGCTATAGCGAAGTGTATTTTCTGTGAAGAAATGGAAATATATTTACAGTGAGGCTATTATAGAATATCCTCAGTTATGTTCTTCCCTGAAAATATATTTCCCTGCAACAGTATGAGACTGACCAGTTAACTCACAGACTTTTTTTTGCCTGTAATGTAGTACAAGCAACCTCACCTCAGAAGAAAGATCCAGTATTGAAATTCCCACCAGCTTGACAATATCCCAGATCCCAGATCCTTGACAAAGCTCAGGAGGCAGTGAAGAAATATTCTCCTGCGTCTCCACAGACGGAGTGTGGCTCCTGGAAACACTGCAGCATTAAGTCAGTCAGAGAAATGGCCTAGAGAAGCTGCTTGTTTGTGGTTTCTCCTCTCCTTGTTCAGCTCTGCCTAATCCTCAGAGGTGGATAAACTCAGTGAAGAGCATCTTGTCTGATAACCAAGGAGATGGTCCGGAGATATTTTTCTCTGATATTTGTGCTGGCCTGGCTCCAGACGACACCACCAGACTCAGGAATGAGTTCGCTCCCTGTGCTGCCACAAGGAGTACCTCAACGAAAATGTTTGAGGAACATTATCTTATTCAGTTTTTCTCTCCCTGCCAAGAGGCATTTGGCAACAGATCCAGAAATCTCTCTCAAAATATCTCATATTCTTCCATATCCTTAGCTCAGTTGTCATCATTCATCGCTCCGAGGAGTGCAGTAATGTCCTGCCTATCTGGGCTCATCCAGCCGATAGTCAGGGTACTGCTAAATGCTATTTTAAACACCTCCAAATTACAGTGCTTTCATCAGAGAAGTTTATTTCTATGTTTCCATTCAGTGGCGGCCTTCCTCCAAGTGATTTTAGGACCTCTGCCCCTTTGTTCTTGCGATTCTGCAACCCCTTCAGGCAGGAACCAGAAGATTTTTTTTCTCTGTAAGGTGCCAAAGAGCAAATATGTTAGACGTCTCTGTCGCAACTTCTCGACTCTTCCGCCATAGCCAAAGGCAGCCATAGAAGAACCCAAAGACTGTGGCTGTGTTTTGATAGAAATTTATATATGAATACTGAAATTGGAATTTCATGTAATTTTTACCTGTCATGAAATCTTCTTTTGATTTCTTTCCCCAACCGTTTATTTTAGTATATGTGCTGCTGAAGCGAGCACAACCATTTAAAAATTTTAAAACCATTCTGACTTCAAGGGCCGTACAAAAACAGGTGGCAGGCTAGATTTGGCCCCCAGGTCAAGTTTGGTGAGTCTTGTATTATTAGGGTAGAAAGAAAATCAAGTTTAAAATGCTGTGGCCTTATGATTCAAGCTACTTAGAGTTGTGTTGTTTTGTTTCGGCAGCTGGACGTAAAGCGTTGGCCTTTTTGTGTTTCTTTCCAACAGGCTCTGGAAATATGGCGGTGTCACATCCCATTGCTGCCGGCACCCCTGAAGGAAGCAATTACGGGGCAATAGGTATTTCCTACAATGAGTCCATTCACTGAAGTATGTCCTAATTCTCCAGAGAATAGGATACAAAGGGCGCTCCAGCCACTACTGACCAAGAGTGGGCAAGGCAGTCATCATGTGAGACTGTCTTTTCTTTATGACATGAATCGGTTGGGTGATCTGGAAGGCTCCTTCCAGCTCTAACTCTCTCCAGTTTTGTTCTGTGCCAGCCACACGTGAGCCGAATTCCCTACTGTGGGAAACATCCCGTGGGGATGTTTTCATACCCAGCCTGAGTTTGGGGCATGAACAGTGTGTCAGAGTCAACGTCAGGGAGCCTGACGTCAATTGACGAGCTGTTTCATTCTCAGGTTTTGGTGGAGTAAGGGCGATCAGAAGACTAAGGCTCTGCTGCAGGTGAACGTGGCTGTAGCCTGTATCAGTCATTCGTTCTGGCTATAACTTCATAGCTGACCCTAGTCATTCACATGGCAACGCCCCAGGGTTCATTGCGTGGCCTGAAGGAGACAGTTCCTGTGGGTCTACGAATGGTGCGCTTAAAATGTCAGGGCAGAGGGGCGGGGAGTCCTTATTCCTGCTCGGGTGGTGCTGTAACGTTGAGAAGCATGTGGGTTTCATGCAGGCTACTTATTTCTGGCACCGTAAGAACAGGGTTTTGTTGTGGTGGGTTTTTTGGGGGTTTTTTTTAACACTCTGAACAGAAGAAATAAAGCGGAAGGTAGGCTCAGCTCATGTGCTCATCAAGCTGCGCAAATTCCCATCTGCTCTGGGAAACATTCACGAGAACACACGGACTCTTCTCCCCGAGAGTGTTGTTCTCATTATATAATCATAGATACGGCATGTGGGGGATTTCGGTGTACAAATACTTTCTCCACGAGCAATGTCTAGCTGCTGGATATGTGTGTGCTTACACGGATATGTGGTAGATGCTATACAAAACTGTGCATGTATATGTTTATATATTTATGTTCATATTTTAAAATATGAAACATGACATATAAGCATAATCTTATTTTTTGCATCCAGATACTTTATCAGAGCAGATGCCTTTATGTTCTTAATATGTATTTGGCCCTAGAGATAGACAATTAGAAGTCCACTGAGGAGGAATTGAGAGAAAGCACATGTATTGTGGGTAAGGAGTTCATTTTTACCAGCACATCTGCAAGAATGAGTCAGCACTGTGCTTTTTTGCAGAGAGGAATGGGCTGCATGGGTCCATCCTAGCTCTGGAAGGCAGCTGAGTTTTCTCCGTTTCAGAGGGGTCAAGTTCCAGTCCTGGCAGGCAGATGTCCTCCCCCAATAGTGGGCAGACGTTCCAGTCAGACACAGACAGTTCCGTGGAGGAGAGTGACTTCGACACCTTGCCAGACATTGAGAGTGATAAGAACATCATCCGGACCAAGGTATCTCTGCTTGGCCAAACTCTGGGCAAGGGCAGAAAGTTCAACAGTCAAATACACCTTCAGCAAGCCTCAGTTTCCTTTATTTTTTCCTTTCAAGGGAAAACCAAACTTCCCTGAGGGCTTTTGAGATAAAACATAAGTACAGACTATAAACAATACTCTGCTAATTAGCATTTCTTTCTGGAGGAAGAAAGTGAGAGCATTTAGGAGAACAGAGCATTTTATTCCAGGTCCTCGGGGTCTGGGGGAGCCTGGCTGGCTCAGCCAGAAGAACATGCTACTCTTGATCTCTGAGTTGTAAGTTCAAGCCCCATGTTGGGTGTAGAGATTACTTACATAAATAAAACTTTAAACAACAACAACAGCAACAACGACACCACCACTCAGGGTCTGAAGTGGCTGACTGAGGACCATAAAGGAGGAAAGGATCCAGCAAATGGAAGAAAAGATTCACTGAGGGGTATACCTGGGAAAACTCCCTGGTTCTGCACATAACATCCTTCAGGAATAAAGCTCATTTCTTTCTGGCATATATTTATTTTATTGTGTTGTAGCCAGTAAGAGAGATGAAAGTAGATTGCCCAGTTTCAATCCTGTCATTCGAGAACCACACACTGGACATCTCTGAAAACTGAAAACCAGTTCCTGAGATATATGAAGCATTTGAGACTCCCAGTAGTTTTTCCGCATCAGCCGATTCTTACTATTTCAGAGAAAATACTAGGATTTTTACTGAGGTATTGTGAAAAAAAAAATTGAAAGAAAAGTTTTATTAAATGTTTTTAATCCCTAGCGAGGTATTGGATTGAAATTTTGTAAAGCTCTCCTTTGTATCTTCTGCCAAAAACCCAAGTACAGTTTTGCATTCTCTTTTTATTTGGTATCCTAGGTGTTCCTTTTCCTGTCAGATCTGTCCCGGAAGGACCGGAGAATTATCAGCAAAAAATATAAGATTTATTTTTGGTGAGTAGATGATTGCTAGGACCACAGTTCCCTTGAATAAAATGAAAGTTTTCTTAGTAAAAGCCACAATCACTTATGGCACCAACTTCTGTATAATGAGGCAACGGTGTAGATGTTCCGAGAATTCATGCCACATTCCATAAGAAAAACAAAAATAAACTATAAAAGGCAACCAGCCCTAAACTTAATACATACAAAGTAAAAACGAGAATGATGGTAGACTCCCACATGTCTAGGGAGCACACCAAATCCATTTCCAGAAAGACAACATAACAATAACCTGTCACTACCTCCCATGAGACACACTAAACTGGAGCCTTTATGTTCTTAATATGTATTCTGTCTTCTCACCCAGCCTGGATCTTAGAAGAGCCAGTGATTTCGGGGACTAGAGGTCTACAGCATCTCAGAGTAGCTGGAAACCACCCTGAGAGGAGATGGTACCCCAGCCAGTGATAAATTGCCCTGTGGTGGTCAAGCACCTCCAGATGCATCCTCTCTCCAACCCGAGAGGCTGAGCCGCCTGGCAAGAGACACCCCCCCACCCCACACCCCGCACCCTGCACCACCCCCAGAAACCCCAAGCTGATGCTGTGATAGCTCTTCCATTCTTTTCTCTGGAAGGACGCCCTTTTACTTGGGTACAGACGGTCAAGGGAAGCAAGGGACAGTGGGGAATTTCATAGTGGGACCATCATTTTGGAACTAAGAGGTATCTAAGAGAGCCACATCCCTTCATGCGATCCATCTCCCATTACTTACACTCTGATCACTTTCAATCAGACAACATCCTCATCCAAAATTTGGGTAAAGCAGAAGGAAGTGTTATTTATAGTTTTACCAATGATTGTAGTTGTGGAACTCTGGAGAGACAGGAACTCTATTAATCAGTTTCTAATTACTTTTACAAGTTAACTAGGGAGTTATGGGGTGGAAGGATTCTTTTTTAAAAAATTGAGCAAATATTCCATTGGTAATTTGGAAAACTATTTCCTGTTATTTCTGCCTGCTTAGGAACATCGTCACCATTGCTGTGTTTTATGCACTACCTGTGATCCAGCTGGTCATCACCTACCAGATAGTAAGTATTACCCAGAAGCCCAGAATCCCAGCTTTCATACTGCAGGGAGAGATCTTTGCTATGACTTACAGAGAAAAGTATGTATCACTTGAGCTCAGTCCAAGTATGAATTTCCCCCTTCAGTTCCAATTGGACTTGTCCATTGCTTCATCTTTGATGGACCTTTATATCCAGTTCCCAACTGTTTTATCACAGAAGGGCTTGGGACCTCTTATATTATTTTGTCACCCAATTTGAAGGTATTGCCTTATGCTCATTCAGTCATAATATCTATCAACTATATCTGCCATTTACCAGGCTGAACTTCTGATTATCAAGGGGTAATGGATGGAGTAAATAAAGTTCCAGACCAAAACAAAGAAACCTGGTGTGTAATTTAGCCTGTGCCCTCTCATTGAGGGTAAATATTTTTTATAAAACTAAAAACAGCTTTACAAAACCAATAAGATACTCAAATTTAAAAAAAAATATAAAATAAGAACTAAAAGTAAAAAAAAAAAATAAAGATAATAATTAAAGCATCTTGAGAATCCTCACTACTCCTTCATAGAACCTTGGGGTCCAGATCACTTAAGGACCATCTCTAGCATTTATTACATACAGAAAGCCTACTTAAAAAGGATGAGGCTGGGGCGCCTGGGTGGCTCAGTTGTTAAGCAACTGCCTTCGGCTCAGGTCATGGTCCCAGGGTCCTGGGATCGAGTCCCATATCGGGCTCTCTGCTCCGCAGGAAGCCTGCTTCTCCCTGTCCCACTCCCCCTGCTTGTGTTCCCTCTCTCGCTGTGTCTTTCTCTGTCAAATAAATAAATAAAATCTTTCAAAAAAAAAAAAAAAAGGATGAGGCTGGGGGCACCTCGATGGCTCAGTCGTTAAGCGTCTGTCTTCGGCTCAGGTCATGATCCCAGGGTCCTGGGATTGAGTCCCGCATCGGGCTCCCCGCTCCGCAGGAAGCCTGCTTCTCCTCTCCCACTCTCCCTGCTTGTGTTCCCTCTCTCTCTGTCTCTCTCTGTCTCTCTGTCAAAAAATAAATTAAAAATCTTTAAAATAAAAAATAAATAAATAAAAAGGATGAGGCTGACGGTGTTTCTAAGGCAGTGCCTCTCAAACTGCTGTGCATCAAAATCACCTGGGAAGCTTTTAAATCCTGGTGTCCACGCTGTACCCCATACCAAATTAGATCCAAGTCTCTGAGAGTAGAGCCAGGCATCAGTATTGATTAAACCCCAGTGATTCTAATGTATAGCCAAGTTTGAAAAGCAATGGTCTAATAATATTTAGCCAATTCCATACTTACTATGGGATGAGGAGAAGGACTTTTATGAGGTTTGGGCACCACTGCTTGTAATCTCAATATTCTCTGAGTACCTCAGGGCCCTGTCAGAAGATAGAGCTGGGAAGGTTCTCAATGATAGAGATGGTGATAAATATAGAAAACTGAACACACACCTCCTCATGTTGACTTGCCCCGTGGTTAGCACTTCCACGCACAGCATGGGACAGCTCCATACCCTTCCACATGCATCTAGAAAATAGAACATATCATGACAGTCCTAATAAGCCTGTGCTATGTGAAGGGGGCAGACGATGACCTGTCCTCGGCTGAGAAGGAACACTGGTTATGTGGCAAATCACTGTGTGCAGTGCCTGCCTTTTGTGATTTCAGGCTGGGCTCAGCAGATGGGGAAACAGGCAGCTCCTCTTCTCACTCTTGATTTTGCAGGTGGCAAACACCACGGGCAATCAGGACATATGCTACTACAACTTCCTCTGTGCCCACCCCCTGGGTGTCCTGAGGTGAGCCCCGTCCTCTGGTTGCCTGTGAGGCATTTACAGGTTCCTTTCTGGGTGATGCGATGTCAGTTTTTAAAAATACTAAAAACAACCATGGAAAACTACCCCAGTCAAGGGTAAAGAAGGATGAAATCTAGAAGTTTTGAGACCAGATGTGCTCCTCTCATTCCTGTATTCCTAAGAATAACCAGCTGAGAAGAGGGCAGGGATGTTTTTGAAAAGAGCAGGTCCCAGCTGTGATGACACTCATCCGTGAGCGTCATACGAGGGGCTCCTGTGTTAGTCCATTGAACAACCTCATAAAATAGATAGGATTATTATTACTCCCATTTTCAGATGAAGATGCTAAGGCTTAGAAAGGTAAGGACTTGTTGTGGGAGGTCCCTCGACGGTTAATGCTGTCAGGATTCGAACCCGGGCCTGCTGCCTCCAAGGCCATGCTCTGCCCACCAGAACATGGTGAAGTGGAAAGAGCATTCGCCTGGCGGTTGGAGCCGGGCTTCTTGTCCCAGAAGTAAAGTAGCCTCCGTTTCCTGAAATAAAGCAGCTGGCTATGACCAGCTGACCCTTCACGGTTACAGAGCTGAATGTTGACACAAATAGCATGGGTCTGGCTATGAGAGTTCCCTCTCACGGTGTAGCTGAAACTCTTGGCCAAGCTGCCCATCCTGGGAGCAGCTGTTTGCCAGGATTCATCCCATATCAGTGCCATCAGGATAAGAGAGGCTTGGGTGAGAGTTAGGGAAGCCAATCAGGCATCCCAGAGCGGAAACGGACACATCACAGGCTAGGCATCCTAAAATAAAGGAGTGAGGTTAAAGATGATCTCTCATGATTTGCCAGTCGTGAAATCTGATGATAGGGCTGGGCGGAAAACATGGAATGCTGAGAGTACTCACTCATTCATGTATTCATTCATGCATTCATTCATTCATTCTCCAAATCTCTGGGATCGCCTGGACTCTCTCATGGTTTCGCTCTCATCTCTTAGTGCCTTCAACAACATTTTCAGTAACCTGGGCTACGTGCTCCTGGGCTTCCTCTTCCTGCTGATAGTCTTGCACCGGGACATTCTCCATCACAGAGCCCTGGAAGCCAAGGACAGTTTTGCCATGGTGAGGAGAGGGTGGGTAAATCAGATGTGGGAGCTAGGAAGGGTCATGTTCCACACAGTATCTGCAAAGGGGAGGGACATCTGGCTGGATCGTGTGGTGGTGGGTTATGTGAAAAGCTTGGGTTTCCAGATTCTATGGCTATATCACCAATTGGTGTCTTTCCACTGACCACGCTTTCTCCTCTTTCAGGAGTATGGGATTCCTAAACACTTTGGTGTTTTCTATGCAATGGGCATCGCATTGATCATGGAAGGAGTGCTCAGTGCTTGTTACCATGTCTGCCCTAATTACTCCAACTTCCAATTCGGTAATTAGAATTTCCATCAACACACAGATTTGAGTTATAGGAGTCTTGTCCTGGGGCCCTCCCCAAATGCATGCAAGAATTAAATGATATTTTATGTGAGCTAAAGTGATTTGAGGGCATCTCCTCACCGGGCATGGTTTCCACATGTTGTACCATCTTTTCTCTCTGACCACCTTTCAGACTAGAAAAGGCTCAACATTGAATGATGATCCCATGGTTAGATCTGCAGGTGGGCAATGGGCTAAGCATTAGGCAGCAGGGCAGATAGAATCCACCAACAGACATCTGGAAAGTTCCCTTAGTATAATTTGGCCTAACTTAGCAATTAGACTGCTTTGGGTTGAAAATAATAGAAAGCCCAGTTCAACTGGATTAAACAATAAGGACAATTATCAGCTCACCTTCTGAAAATCCAAAGGTGGGAAAGGCTTGCGATTGATTCCTCAGGCCGCTCTGGCTCCGGTTCTCTTCGATCCCTTGGATTGGGCTCGGCCTGTAGGCTGATTTTATCCTCAGGCTTTTAGGAAACTCATGATGGCAAGAATAGCTACAGCAGGTCCTGGCTTCCTGTCTCTACTTCATGATGTTTGGTGGATGCAGCAAGCTGGTTTCCAGGAGCCTTTATTTAAGAGCGAGGAAACTTCTTTGCCAAAAACCCTCAGAGAATGTTCTTCCACACGTAGGTAGTTTAAATGTCACGAGCCCATTCCAGAATTTTTCCCTAGGTGCTGGTTAGCTCGAGCCTGGGTTGGTACAGCAATCACGGTGGCAAAGGAGGGGCATTATCTTAAACCAGTGAGACCCATCCATGGAACCAGGGGTTGGAGTAGCTTTGCTGAAACAAATAGGCTGGAAAGGCATGCATTTCTGAATTGAAAATGGGGCTAAGATATTTGAGTTAGTACTGATATGCTGTCGGGAAGGAGGAAGGGAAGAGCTGTTGCTAGTAGTAGGCAATTAACCGTGACCCCCACACTCAAGGATACGAATTTTAAAAACAGCCGTTTTCATGTTTGTGTTCCAGCCTCTGTCTGTGAACCCAGAACACCACAGAAATTCTCTGTCACATTTAATTTTTTTTAATTAGAAACATTTTTAGTAGAAAAAAACTACAGAGAACAGTATCAGTCACCACTCAGAACAAATGCCAACATTTAAAAATATTTGCCTTAAATCGACCTTTTAGGAACTAAGACGCTGTGATAAAGTTGAGGTTCTTTGAACTGCTTTCCAAACTTATTCCCCTCCCTCCTTCCCCAGAGGCAACAGCTATGACTAATTCGATATTTATCAGTCCCGTTTGTTTTTATAATTTTACTACGTCTGTAGTAAATTAACATTTACTTATCACACTATGTTCTGTAACTTCTTTTTTCATCCAACAATATGTTTTCAAGATTTATCAATATTGAATCAAGGACATCCGGTTCACTCATTTTTAAGGACTGTCATCTTCTGTAATAAAAATATGTACTCTACATTTATCAGTTCCCCCGTGGAACACCATGCAGTTGTCGCTGGCACGTTGCTGTTGCAGACGGGGCCACAGGGAACACGTGGGAGAGGTTCCCTGGGACACCTAGACCTAGAATTTTGGAGTCACCTGGGTCATGCATCTTCCATTTTGCCAAAAACGTCCCAGTTTCTACAGAGTATTAATTTCTACTCCCACCAGCTGCCTGAGAGTTCCCATTTCCCTACATCATCACGAACGTGTTATTGTCCGACATTTAAATGTTTTGCTACATTCTTGAGTAATATGGACTTTGCCTTGTTGTTTTAATTTGCATTTCCATGCAGCTCTCATGCAGCTACGCCCCATTTAATTTCTAGCTGTCTTCCATCCCTCGGCTGTAAAGCTATGTATGAGCAGCAATCAATGTGGTTCTATTTCGGGACGCTGATAAGGACCTTCGACACCCACCTAGGATTCTTTGTATTGTCCCAGCGCCCTAATCGTTATCAGTATGGACTCCTGTTATAGCTGCTGAACACATTTAAACACAAATTTCCCTGCAAGTGGGGACAGTCAATTATTTATCATGTGATCAGATACCTGGCTTTGGTGAACTAGGAGCAGCATCGGAGGGGTTTAGAAGTGGAGTGTATAGGGTCTGGCTAGAGAACGTGCCCATGGAGGCTGTCATGTTGGAGGTCTCCACATAGTCTGAGGGCAGCAAATACTCCAGGGCCTGAAGGCAGGGGCTTCCCAAGCTCAAGAGAAACTCTGTCGCCTGCTGGATCCTGACTGTTTGGGCTCCTCCCGTGTGCCCTCAGACACCTCCTTCATGTACATGATCGCCGGCCTCTGCATGCTGAAGCTCTACCAGACCCGTCACCCGGACATCAATGCCAGTGCCTACGCCGCCTACGCCTCCTTCGCGGCCGTCATCACGCTCACTGTCCTCGGAGTGGTTCGTGTCCCCCGCCCCCCCCACAGCCTTCAGCCCCGTTTTCCAAGCGCGCCCCCTGGGGAGGTTTTCCGTTGTTTGTCTGCTGGACCTCAGGGGAACAGGTCTGAATGAATCACAGTCCTCGGTTCCTGATAGGCAGCCACTGTGGGTCACTTTGTGGCATTTTATTGACTTAATGAGCTAGTTATCTCTAATAATGGAAGAGGCACCTGTAGAGCGCGTGCTGCAGAGTGTCTCGGTCAAGCTGGGACCTGACTCACGTGAGATCAGCGCAGAGATGTACAAGCTGATTGGAGAGACAGACTGAGTAGACGCCACTCGCGGAATGTGCAGGGACACGTGTGGGTTGGGTGCAGTTGTTTGAAGAGTGTTCGCCCCCAGCTCTAGACCTGTTGCCCCTTCACTGTTGCTGTTCGGTGCCTCCCCCATCTCTTCCCTCTCCCGCTGTCATTTGGCCAGGCGGCCGTTCGTTTTCGTGCAGTAAGATTCCGGTGAGCTCACAGAAGTGAGGGGACACCACAATGCATGCACAGCTGGGGTTTTGACTCCAGATGCATACATGAGAGACAGAATGATTTTCGTGAGTTCTGTGGGGCGCACCCCAGATGAAGATAACTTCCATCTTTACTCCTAGGTGTTTGGAAAAAATGACGTGTGGTTCTGGGTCATCTTCTCTGCTATCCATGTCCTGGCGTCCCTGGCCCTCAGCACCCAGATCTACTACATGGGTCGTTTCAAGATCGGTGAGTCACCTGTCACTCTACACTAAACACACTGATAAATGTACCAAGAAAGCATTGTCTTTGCTTACCCTAAACGGTAAGCTGGTCATCATGAACACGGGCTCTGAATTCTGGGTTTAATAACTTCTCCTGTATAGGATCACAATGAGCTGTTGCCACTAGTTCTCTTTTCAGCTGAGAAGTAGGCTTGCCATACCTCAGACTGAGGCCAACCTCCAGCTCCAAGTCCCAGTGCTTTATAACTCATAGCACTCTGAAAGTGTGTTTGAAGAATGGTGTGCTCATCACGCCACTCATTGCACCTACAGAAATCGTTTTCCGTTTGTACCTGCTAAAAGGAGCATTTCTCTGAGCAGGCTAAATGGTTATCAAGAATGAATTATATATGGTTTTCAAACTCTGGGACTGGGACGAATGTTTTGAGACTTACCATTCTCAACAGACGGGACACCTGCTGAACTCCCCCCAACAATGTACACGCATCACGTTAGAGCACTGACTGCCCCATGGAAGTCAGCTTCTGATCTGCTGCCATCAGTTGTTATATGTGGGAACAGATTTGAGTCATTGTAGAGCATTTAAATTTCCCCAGTCCTTTTAAGGGGCCAGGAAGTCCGACTTAAATATTCTTCTGTATATTTCAAGAAAAATAATTATATATAAACATAGTCCCATCCCTAATATTTGCAGAGCCCAAAGCAAGATTGTAAATACAAGCCCACATATCATGTGTAAAAATTTTAAAGTTGTAAAGCAGACTAAAAAAAAAACTATTAAATATATGAAGGAAGGAAGGAAGGAAGACCAAAAAACTGATAAATATAATATGCCTTCATTATAGCCTAGAAGGTGCAGGTTCAAATTCAACATTGTCAGTTCCTCAAGAACACTCCAGAACATAGCTGGTCCCCAGCCCCTACCAGTCTTTTCTTTCCACTCTGGCTCTGTCCTGCATCTTGAGGGCTCTCACAGGTGTACATGAACATTCTTGCCCAACATCCAGGTAGCCGCTCTTTGCCCCTAGAGGTGCTCACTCTTGCAGCGCCATCTGCCCTCAGGAAGGTCGATGGAGGAAGGGGGCTACGTAGGCTCTGTGAATGGACTCAAGTCCATCTGGGCAGGGAATTCTGGGGTCTGGGAATTCAGAATGTGGCCCAGAAGGAGAAGGAGTAGTTCCCTTGCCTGGCAGACCCTTCACTCACTGGGGAGCGAGGGCCTTTAAAATATGGCCAGGTCTGATGTACTGTATGGGGATTAACATAAGAATAAAAAAAAATAATAATAAAATAAAATATGGCCAGGTCTAAGAATGATTCTACATAAACAAGTAGCTTTAAGATTAGAAAGCTGAATAAAACAATTTTGGCAGTTTAGTTTTCCCCTTGGGCTCAGTCAGTAGATTTGTCCTTGGCGTTAACATACCCAATGTATCTTCAAGTTGCCCAGTGGAAGCATCGCTAACTGGTTGTATAGAGCATTTTGGTTGGGGGCTCTGGTCACGCCCCAACCTCTAGACTCAAAGGTGAGTGAAGTCATACAAAGTCAACTTTGAAAAGGAAAGTAATCTGAAGCACAGTTGTTCTGGCTGCTCCTGGATTCTCCCAGAGTTGGAAAAACAAACTTGAATACAGATAAATGAAACGGTAGTGACCATGAGTAATACATAGGGAGCTTTTAGTATATTTGTACCACTTTTGCCCCGTACGATTTTGCCATACTGTATTAGTTTACCTTCTTAAAAAGGAGAAATGTATTATATTATGACCATGTGGTAGTCTGGAGGGTCTCACCAGGAAAAAGATGTCACACACAAAGATGGAAGATTTAATCACAAAGGGACCATTCATTAGACAAGGTTGGGCTAGAGGAGAGTGAATGAGGTAGCCTGGCAACCTGGGGTCAGGAGGAGGAGAGCCCAAAGAACAGGGAGGGAGTGGTTACCAAAATGTGGAAGGAGAGGAAGTCACTCTGAAAGAAACAGTGACCTTCAGTTGACAGACATGGGCCAGTCTGAGGCAACCTCACAGGGAGGGCTCCAGGTGGATGAATACTCCACGCTCACTCTCCTTCCTGAGCCCCTTCAGTCTCCTGCTGGGGTTTCCCATTGTCCAAATCCATAGAGAGGGAGCAAATCCACTTACAGGGTCCTGCAGTCTGCCTCCCGGGGGGCACAGTGCAGGACAGAGGCGTAGCCAAAGTAAATGCAGGACAGCCAGTGCACAGCATCACTGAGTATGTTCAATTTCTCTACCCAGGGAGTCTTCCTCAAGTGGTCACAGATTTACCAGCGTCTAAAGGAAAATATGCCGTTCTATGGTAACAGTGGTCACAACTAAACTTAGTCCAAAGACAGAAAGTTGGGTAGTGGACAGTGGCTCAGCCAACACCAGCCTCTCTCTGCCCATTTTATAAGCTGCTTCTGCTTTCTAGAATGACATACACCCTTCTCTGTGGCCCTCAGGCCACACCTGAAAATGAACGTGGACACACGAAAGACAGCAGCGATGGGGCAGAGCATTTCATAAGGAGGACAGAAAGCCATAGAGCTACTTGCCCAGATCACAACTGTGCTAGCCGGACTAGCCGGAGAAAGGGACGGCAGGGATTGCTCATGAGAGAGGACGGAGTGCACGTTGCAAGTGGTGCCCAAAGGAGATGGGGACGACAGACGTCTGCTTCCCTCTTTGAGGAATAGTGGACTTGGGAATGTTTGAGCCGGGGCAGAAAGATTCTGTGTTCTCTGTGATGAGCAAACGTTATTTTTTTCTCAATTGGAAAAGAAAATGAAAGTCATCATTTTGAGAGAAAAACAAAATGACCAGGAGTTTACCTGTTTGGCTACCTTCTTATGTCATTTTCTTTTCTCATTTCTTCTCTGCTTCCCACTGATTCAGACGTGTCTGATTCAGGTAACGTTCAGCCACCCTTCCCAGGGTTCTCGGTTGTTTTCTTAACAAAGCCACCCGCCGGGCTGTCCTGCCAGGCTGCTCCCTGAATGCCCCTTCCAGCTTGGGCAGGATCAGTGGGGGGGGTAGAGGGTGGCAGAGAGGGGCTCAGGGGCAGGGATACACTCCAACCCAGCCTGCCCCGCACCTCTCCTGGGCTAGTGCATGGACCCACCCCTCCCCCCTCCATCCCTCAGCATATCCGGTCTAGTGAGGTCTGGTTCCACTGACCCCAGGGGTAGACGTGAAGGGGGACAGCATTCACAACAGAGCTGGGGTCCACCCTCACGGAAATGCTTGCTTTGAGCAGACCCCAGCCTTCCTGGTGATGTGTGCAAGGGTAGACAGCTCCCAGAAAGACAGCTCCACCTGCGACCCTCACTCTGTTCATACAACAATCGTAACACTTGGTGTGTTTCATCCTGTGCTTTTGAAGGACCGCATTTAAAAATTCTTTCCGTATCTTTTTCTTGCCATCTTAACTTACATCCCTTTCATTCCAGCTTCCGCACAAGTTTAGGCTTTCTGAGCATGCTTCTTAGACTTTAGGACGCTTGAGTTCAGTTCTTACTGACTTATAATCACACGGGGAAATACAGAGTAGAATTTTTGCAAGCTAAGATTCCCGTCCTCTATAGAGAGGGCACATGTTTTAAGGCAGCTTGAGGGGCCCCATTACCTCTCTGCTCTGAAGGAAACAGCACTGGAGTAAACTGTAAGCAAAGGGAATCTTAGCCGAAGGAGACCGCAGAAGGGCTGGTCAGCTGCCCAGATTATTGGTGAGCGCTTGTTACTGTATCCACCTCACCTGCCTTTCTGCAGGGCGATGCCTGGATCTCTCTTGCCTCACGGGACAGCCCCGGGGGCCGCAGGCTCTGTTTTTTAAGGCCAACATGTATTGCTGACCTGCTAGGTGTGCAAAGCATTAAGGTGAAGTCGACATCATCTTGGCCCTCCAAGCTTGGGCCATATGGGAGTATTTTGTATGACCTCTGACTCGGCCTTACCATGCAACCGTGTCATCGGCAGACTTGGGGATTTTCCGACGGGCCTCGATGGTGTTCTACACGGACTTCGTCCAGCAGTGCGGCCGGCCTCTGTACATGGTACGTGCATGCTCCGGTGTGCCTTGGCCTTCTCCCAGAGAGCCAGGGAACAGGAGGAGGGGCAGGCTCGGGGCAGACACTCAGGTTCCCTAAATCAAGAGAGCCAGATGGCCCAGGGTGGCTGAGGTCCAGTTAGGGGGAAGAAGCGTGTTATTTACTCTTCTCGCTCATGAAAAAGCAAGCTGGGATGGATCTATTTTTACACATGAAATGTTGCTAATGTATACAGAGAACATATGTGTATACATAGAAAACTACTAAACAGTGACAATTGCCGTGGGGAAGGATCAAGGCAGGGCCTCCGTGTATAAAATCATCCAAAGAGGTATGATTATTTCGCTTGGGGAAGGGAAAAGAGCACCCACTCAGTAATTGTACCAAGACAGCAGGCTCAAACCAGGCCTGTCCCAAGCAAACCGGGGCACCTCTCACTCCAGTTGCTTTCAGTAAGACCTTACGCTTTCCACATTATACATTTGTTTGATTTTTATACATTGTTTGATTTTTACAGTGGGCAAGAATATTCTTTCAAAATGATGGTTATTACTTAGTGGCTGAAATACAAGTCCTAAAAATTCACCATCATTGTTTTCAGTATATTGTACATTGCTCCACGGAACAGAGGGACTGGGGCCCTGGTCCCAGCTCTATCTCGACTCACTGGCCAGTGACCTTGGGAAGGTCACATACGTCCCTTGAGTCACTGCCCCACCCTTTACAGGGTGCTGTGACCAGAACTGGTGATGCTGTTTGGGCCTGGCACACAGGAGTTCCCTAAGTACCTGCTCATAGTTTACGATCCAAGGAAGTTTACATAAAGGAATATGAGAATATTTCAGCCCTCTAGAGCTTGGGCAGGAGCTATAGGCACTAAAAATTGAAGGGATTGAGGCTGAAGGGTTTTATTCACAGGAGAACTTAAAAATCCAGTAGGACCTGTGAGTATTTTGAGAGTTAAGCATGCTTTAGCTGTGAGCCAGGAAGAGCAATTAATGTTTTGTTTACTTGCTTACATTAAGTGACGCAGGCTGTCTTTTTTTTTTTTTTTCTAATAGACTATTTTTTTAGAGCCACTTTTTAGGATCACAAAAAAAATGGAGCAGAATGGGCGCCTGGGTGGCTCAGTTGGTTAAGTGACTGCCTTCAGCTCAGGTCATGATCCCAGGGTCCTGGGATCGAGCCCCACATCGGGCTCGCTGCTCTGCGGGAAGCCTGCTTATCCCTCTCCCACTCCCTCTGCTTGTGTTCCCTCTCTCGCTGTGTCTCTCTCTGTCAAATAAATAAAATCTTTAAAAAAAAAAAAAATGGAGCAGAAAATACAGAGATTTCCCGTCAATCCCTTCCCCCACCCATGCACAGCCTCCCCCACTATCAACACCCCCAACCAGAGCTGCACATCTGTTAGTCAGTGAGCCTACATGAACACATCATAATCATCCCAAGGCCATAGTTTACAGTTCACTCTTGCCCTTGTACATTCTTTGAGTTTTGACAAATTTGTAACGACACGATTCACCACTTTAGTATCATACAAAGTAGTTTCCCTGCCCTAAAAATCCTCTGTGCTCCACTGTACTTCCCACCACATCCCCCGCCCCGATGCCTGGCAACCACTGATCCTTTTACTGTCTCCTTAGTCTTGCCTTTGCCTGAACGTCATATAGCTGGAATAATATAGAATTTAGCCTTTTCAGATTAGCTTCTTTCACTTAATAATAGGCATTTAAGATGTCTCCATGTCTTTTCATGGCTTGGTAGCTCATTACTTTTTAGCACTGAATACTACTCCAGGTTCTCGATGCATTACTACATTTTGTTTATCCATTCACCTGTGGAAGGGCAATTTGTAACTTGGCAATTACAAATAAAGCTGCTATAAAAATTTGTGTGCAGGGGTGTCTGAATGGTTCAGTCGGTTGAGCATCTGACTCTTGATCTCAGCTCAGGTCTTGATCTCACGGTCATGAGTTCGAGCCCCACGTTGGGCTCTGCACTGGGCGTGGGACCTACTTAAAAAAAAAAATCCATGTGCAGGTTTTTGTGTGGGCCTATGTTATAAACTCCTTTGGACAAATACCTAGGAGGGCAGTTTCCCTATCATATGGCAAAAATATATTTAGTTTTCTAAGACACTGTCAAACCATCGTCCAAAGTGGCTAAACTATTTTGCATTCCCAGCAGCAATGAATGAGCATTCCACATTGTCACTGATATTTGGTGGGGCCAATGTTTTAGCCTTTCTGATAGATGGATTCATTTTTTTTTTTTAAGAATTTATTTATTTATTTGACAGAGAGAGAGACAGCGAGAGAGGGAACACAAGCAGGGGGAGTGGGAGAGGGAGAAGCAGGCTCCCCGCCGAGCAGGGAGCCCGATGCGGGGCTCGATCCCAGGACCCTGGGACCATGACCTGAGCCGAAGGCAGACGCTTAACGACAGAGCCACCCAGGCACCCCAAGATGAATTTTTTTTTTTAATGAAGATATTTCCTCCAAACCGAATGGATCACCCACAAAGACAGAGAATTGCCACTTTTAAAGAGTTGACGAGGCCATGCAAATTAAAGTATAATCAGAAACCACCAGAAGTTTTAAGTTGTATGCAAATGTGCAGGACCAGATTGTGAATTAATCTCTGTCAGAGCCATTTTCCTTTGAGATGGACCTTTCCTATTTCCCCACTACCAATGTCTTTAGTGTTGAGGCTGTGTGCTTAGAGACCAGGAGCCTGGCAGCTGCAGGGCCTCCCTGGAGCCAGAGTAATGGGTAGGAAACCAGCGCCTCCCAGGTGAGTCCCAAGAGCCGCCTCGTGGCCCACGAAGTAACACAACGCAGGGGAACACCAGGAGCAGAAAGCTTTTAACTACTCGGTCAGCTGCACACACCTCCAACCTGCTCACCAAGAAGTGGGCCCCAGGTGCCCAGCGACCCGCAACATTAGGGGGAAACAGTAAGAGTCCTGTTTACTCACCACATCGTCTTTAACGAAGTCACGTCTATTCAGTCCCAGGCCTTGCTTTTTGTTCTCATGGGGGATTAGGGTCCGAGGGCAGGTGCAGCTCTCTTAGAACCATGGAAACTCTTCCACCGGGCAGTTGTTTTCCCGTAATCGATGCTTCCCCTGTGGTAAGTTAAAAGAAAAGCAATGTGTGCAGCCTCTCATGTGATGTTTTCTTACCAGGACAGAATGGTGTTGCTCATCTTGGGGAATCTGTTTAACGGGTCCTTGTAAGTAGCCTTAGGAAGACACGTCTTTTCTCTTTGCTGATGTCTGTAACACTGTGGTTTCGCTTTCCTTGGCCGTCATTTTTATAAAGAAATCTGAAACTAAGGTGAGTGTTGGACTGTGCTTGCCCTAGGGACTTGAAAGAAAGGTATGTTTCCTCCTGCAAAGAATGCACTAAGAAGCCTAGTGTACCGACAGTGGCCTCTCCTCAAACGTTGAGTTCAGCTCATTGCATTGATGCATTGCGTTCATTTGCTCAACAAGACCAACATCAAATTTGTTATCTATGTCAACAGACTACATAGATAGTTAGATAATAGAGATTATGCCAGTAGGTGCACAAATGAAGCATAGTTTTAAATTCTTGTGAACTCTCCATAAACGCTACCCAGTAGACATTTCCCTTTCTTACTAAGTGTGGGTGTGGGTGTGGGTGTGGGTGTATGTGTGTGTGTACAAGTCTCTTTCCTATTTATTTCTTTCCCTGTAGGTCTCAATCTTCCTACGACCCCAATATCCTTCTTCTTCCTCTTTCCCTTCATTATCACCTTGGCTTTTTTTCTTCAAATGGCTTCAAAATAGAACAGTACAATAGACATATATTTTGCTATCTCTAACTATTTTATACAGCCTGTTCTCAACTTTAAAATGTGAGTAAGTGAGATATTTTATTAATCCCTAAAAAAAAAATCAGTAAGTTTAGTTGCTTTTATTCGTGCTCTTAGCTGATGTACTATAAAGGTTAGTGACCTTTGATGGAAAGATGACTCCATACCCCTGCCCCCCTTTAAGACATGAAAGGAATGGAAGAAGAGGCACACCTTCAGGGGAAGCCAGAATCTGGTCATGAGAACTCGAATCTTCTTTGGGTCATATGCTTCTGGAAAAATCTTCCCATAGTGTTGTCACCCAGGGATGACTCCGGGTAAGGTCCACACCTGTGAAGGACCCCTCCTTTACGTAGGGATACGTCAAGGTGGGTGATTCTTGGCAGTGCTCACCTGTGGTGCTCTTCTTGACCACTCTTTGAGGGCAGACCCCACAGTCCTGATGACCGTAAGACAGGGTGCTGGGTGCTGGGTGCTGGTAGGAGGAAAGGGACCAGCTGCTTGATGATGAGCAACCAACACCCATGTCCCCAGTGCTCACAATCACCTGGCTTGTCCCTGCCTCTCATGTAACCAAAACCAAACCCATCATCTGCTCACAAGACAAGGTGAATGGCCTCTCTTTTCTTACACAGGAGCTCCTTGGGCATCCAGGCCTGCAGGGATGAATGAGGTGTGATGACACACCAACACTGTGATGGCCTGGGAGGGGGTTACCTTCCTCTTTGTTCCTCCATCCTCAGTTTCTCCTGGACATTACAAGACAGGGAGTGATTTAATATGAACCTTGAATGTTATTTTAAAAGGAATCACTCTCATACAGTCATGAAGAAGAATGGTGTGTGTGTGTGTACACATATAGAGAGATGTCCGTATACATATGTAGGTACACACAGAGAATGAGAGAGAGGTAACCAAATGTGGCAAATGCTAATAATGGATGAATCTCAGTGAAAAGCTTACAAGAGTTTTGGTACATTGAAGAATTCAAATTCTGGGAGGAGGAAATTTCCTATATTATATAGAACAAAGTTGGTTGGAATACAAAGTGAACAAAAAGAGAGTCCATTAATAACAGCTTTACATTTCAAATACTTAGGAATAAACTTTGAGAGACAGAAGGACTCTTTCTGCAGAAAATTTAATTCCCTCATTAGGAGACAAAAAGGAAAAGTTAACTGAACGAGAGAGATGTTGTGACCTGGGTGGGAAGATTAACTGTTGTAAAGATATTAGTTCTCAAGTTAATGCATAAATTTTGACTTAAAATTGGAATTAATAGGATTTTATTCTGAAATTATTTTCCGACTTAGGGGCGCCTGGGTGGCTCAGTCGTTAAGCATCTGCCTTTGACTCAGGTCATGATCCCAGGGTCCTGGGATCGAGCCCCACATCGGGCTCTCTGCTCCGCGGGAAGCCTGCTTCTCCCTCTCCCATTCCCTCTGCTTGTGTTCCCTCTCTCACTGTGTCTCTCTCTGTCAAATAAATAAATAAAATCTTTTAAAAAAAGAAAAAGAAAAGAAATTATTTTCCTACTTAGCACAAAATTTCCAAAGGTCTCACAAAAGAAGATTAATGGAAGGAAGGAAGGAAGGGCAGAGGAGGACAGTGACTAGTCCAGTTTTATCCAACAGAACTTTCTGGAATGATATGAATCTTCTACACGGCATTGTCCCTTATGGTAGCTATTAGCCAAATATCATTACTAAACATTTGAAATGTGGCTAGTGTGACTGAGGCACTGAATTTTCAATTTTATTTAATTTTCATTAATTTAAATTTAATGGCCACATGTAGCTACCATATTGGGTAGTACAAGCTAGCCTAACCAGATAATCTAACATATTCTAAAATAATAACACAGTGACCCAAAATTAGAAATTAGAAACAAATTAGTGAAGCAGCATGGAGAGGATAGAAATCCAACTATGTATGTGTGTGTGTCTATATTTATTAAAAACAAGTTTTTCAAAACAAGGACATAGGAAGGGTTCTATAATAAAGAGTTTTATTGTAACTAAATAGAAATTTGGAACATGCTAAATGCTAATGCTAAACCCCAATCAAAATAAACTTTGGTATTAATTTAAAAACCATAGACAGCTAGCAAAAATTTGATAATGTGTGTCCAGCCAACTTTTGAGATAATTCTACTTCTAGTAATCTAGTCTCATGAATTAATCTTAAATGCCAAAAAAAAGAGAAAAGAAAAGCACGCTATGTCTGAAGGTATTCATTTATTCGTTGCAGTGTTCTTTAGAATAATGAAAAGCTGCAAGACATCTAGAGAGGAAAGATGATTGTGGTACATCCACTTATGGGAACTTTACAACCATCAAAAATGCCAGGTCTGAAGGAGGTGTAGTAATTTACATAGGTTAAAGTTTTTTTGAATTCCCCTCCTCCCCAAAATACAAGTGGGGAGTGAAGCAGCCAAGAATGTTACAAATCCACCTTTATGCCTACAAAGTCATTCCTCCTTACCCTCAGCGCGCTCTATGGACTGATCTATCGGCCCAGGGACTTTGCTTCCTACATGCTGGGGATCTTCATCTGTAACCTGCTGCTCTATCTGGCCTTTTACATCATCATGAAGGTAAGAGTGGGCGCTGGGGGCCCCCCCACTGGCAGCCCGGGGCCCTGCACAAGCCGTACCCCAGCGTGGCGACATCTGCTTCCCACCCACAGCTTCGCAGCTCAGAGAAGCTCCTCCCGACCCCGCTCCTCTGCATCGTGGCCACTGTTGTGATGTGGGCCACCTCGCTGTACTTTTTCTTCCAGAAACCCAGCAGCTGGGAGGTAAGAAGGCAGTTTTCTTTGCAAAGAAAATGTTCTCCCTTCATCTTGCCTTTTGGACCTTCCTACCTCCCTCTCTTCGAGTGCGTGTGGCTGTTTGTCTTTGAAATGAAAGCTTTCTCTAAAAGGGATGGTATTTCCTATCCATGCATAAACGGCACGCGGTCCTCACCGTCAGGGCAGCGCCTCGTCGACGTGGGGGCCCTCCAGACGCGGCAGAATTGATCTTCACTATGTGTTGTAGGACGATCCTCCCCCCGGTGGATGTTTAACGTGTGCAAAAACCTTGATGCGTGTGTGTTCTTCTCATAATCCACATCCATAAACAGATCCCCAGCTGCCGGTGTTTATAAACCTGCGGCATAGAGAGGAGAGCTGAGGCCTAGGAAACCAGGGCTATACCCAGGAGCAAACAGGAAGCCTCAGCTCTCCACCGCCACAATCAATCAACTAGAACATTTTCATCACTCCAGAAAGCAAGCCTGCGCCCATTAGCCGTCGCTCCCCACTTCTCCCTCATGCCTTAGCCATAGGCAACCACTAGTCTCTCTTCTGTCTCTGTAGCTCTGCCTGTTCTGAACATATCATATCCATGGGTCATACAACATGTGCCTTTGAGTCTGGCTTAGGCATTCATCCATGGGGTAGCACGTATCCATAGCCATCTCTTTTTACTGCTGAATAACACTCCGTTGTGTGGAGACAGCACGTCTCCTCTATAATCAGCTGATGGACTTTTGGATTGTTTCCGCTCTTTGGCTCTTACGAACGCTGCCGCGGTGAACATCATGTACGAGTTTTCACGTGGACTCAGGTTTTCTTGGAAGCTCGCTTTTGGAGCCAGGCATCTAATCTAGTAGCCTTTTTGTAGCTTTCTGGACGTTCAGCCCTCTAAACAGTTGAACTGTGGGAATGCTCACTCACGTCCTGCCTCGCCTTCCTCCAGGACACCCCAGCTGAATCCCGGGAGAGGAACCGGGAGTGTATCCTGCTGGATTTCTTTGATGACCATGACATCTGGCACTTCCTCTCTGCCACTGCCCTGTTTTTCTCATTCTTGGTGAGTTTATAAATACCTTTTTTTTTTTTTTTAAGAAATATACATTTTTAAAAAAGATTTTATTCATTTATTTGAGAGAGAGTGAGCGAGAGAGAAATGGAGCAGGGGGGAGAGGCAGAGGGAGAGGGAGAAGCAGACTCCCTGCTGAGCAGGGAGCCCAACTCGGGACTCAATCCCAGGACCCTGAGATCATGACCTGAGTGGAAGGCAGATGTTTAACCTTCTGAGCCACCCAGGCACCCCTAAAAATACCTTTTTGTTAATTTCTTCTTTCTTCACATCCCATACTTTTTTTTGTTTCTTTTTTCCCCTCTTCCTTACCCTTTTGTATTTCTCTTGAACTTCCCTTTCTGATTCCTCAATGTAATTCAATATACAGACTATTTTATTTCTTCTCCTTCAGTTAGATCTTTATTTTCGTTTTCCTTTTACTCTCCAATATTTTAAGACAGAGTGACAAAATGATTTTTCTTAAATGGCACAACGCCTGGGCTGAATTGGTTGTTAGAACTCACATGCCCTGAATCGCCCCAGGAATCACTTTTGGCATTCACTCACATTTGGGTAACATACTTGTGCTACCCTCACATTCCTCCTCCTCTACCAGTCTCACTGAATATCTTACAGATATTTTACAAATTCCTAGAGCTCTCAGGAGATCCGCCCAGGCCCCTCTGCTGCTTCTCACCCAGCCGGCCCCAGATCTCTCCTGAAATCCCTCCATTTCTTTTGGCCCAAACACCTTTCCAGAAGCTATGCATGGCCTAACAACCTTGAATGATCACTCCTGGCATCCTTTCATCCTCACTTAGAGACTTTTCCAAATTAAAAGTCTGCGATGCCTGGACACGGATTCAGCTGGCAAGTAACAACGCGGCGAGACCTGTGCTCCCTGCGCTGCCGCCGCTCAGCCTCGAGAGTGGAGCGGGGCTGCCCCCTCGTGACCATCCGGGGAAGCTCAACAATCCTCCTAAACCTCGTTCCTCGTGACTTTTATTTCTGATAAACACTTTCATTAGAGAGACAGACAACAAAAGGGGAGTGAAAGTTTCCACGTGAAGAGAGCGGTGGTAGAGGGAACTAAAAATGGAGGAGGGGGTGTGCATTTCTTGTATAGCAATACTCTACGCAACAAGACTTCCTTTCCTCTAGATCTTAAGCCCAATGTCCCCTTCTAAGTTATGACTTCCCTGGCCACCCTATCAGCACTTTTTTACCTTTCCCCAGCCCATACTTCCTGTGTTCCCTCCATAGTCTAATTTTCGTTACTGTTTATTACGTGTTACTACCTCGTACACTGTACCTAGCACACCTCACTAGCATGCTACACGTATTTGCTCATGTCTGAAGCTGTCTCTCAAATGTAAGCTCCAGGACGGTAGGGAGTTTTGTCTCTTGTGTTCCAAACTGTATCTCTGGCATTTAGAATAGCACATAATAGACCCTTGATAAACATTTGAATTAATTAATACGTGAACTATGTAATCCTAATAATCGCCTGTAGAGAGCGCTGCGTTGCAGAAAGCTGTAGGGGACAGAAAGGCAAGTAAGGGCGCCGGTCGCGTCAGCCTGTGTGAGTCTCAGGGAGAAAGTAGCGGCTGACCCTGGCTTCATCTCTCTGTCCCTCTCGTTCCAGGTTCTGTTAACCCTGGATGATGACCTGGATGTGGTCCACAGAGACCAGATCCCTGTCTTCTGAGCCTCCAGCTTTAAGAGAGGGAGAGGGAGCAGTCGATCTAGGTGCTGTTTCATGAAAATACAGGGACCAAAAAAAAAAAAAGAAAATACAGGGACTGCTGCAAAGTCACCACTGCCAAGTACTCCACTCCCGCTCTGTCAAGTCAGCTCTGCACACATTTCCATAGGAAGGAGAGGGGCTGGAGGGAGACTCTAGTCTGCCAGAAGGGGGGCAGAGGGAAGCCACGGGTATGGCCAGAGGCAAGCCCTGAAGAGTCAAGAGACCCCCATCCCCTCCCGTGTGCAGCCCTGAGCTAGACGTGGACAAAAGCTGCATCAAAGTCAACTCACTGTCTCGAGACCCCTCCCACCCTCACCCGACATTTGCCAGCAAGGGCAGGCGACGCTGCACGCTTCATCCAGCTGCCTCCAGGCCCCGAGAGGCCAGCAGCTTGGGTCTCCTGCCCAGACACTTTAGGGGGGGCCCCTCTGCACCTCCACTACATCTGCTGCTCTAGACATCCCAGAGCACCAGCTCGCTCCTCTGAGGTCCAGGGATGACGCAGATTTCTCAGAGTCTGGTGGAGGGCTGAACCCAAACCCCTACCCAACTGGGATAGATATTTTAGCAGGACCAGCCAGTCACCTCCTTGGAAGGAAGGCTGTATGTGTCCCCCAGGTTCCTGACCCCATTAGAAGGGCTGTGGATTGGGCTTTGTCACACACTTGTCCTCACAGGTGACTGTCTCTGGGACCAAGGCTTGGGTGCTTACCTACTTCTTAGTGTCTTCATCTCACCCCTGTGGGCTGACCCCACAACTCAGGCTTCGCTTTCTTGGGAAGGCCCTGTTACCCCCTCAGCTCCAAGGCAGAAGGGGAAACAGGAGAAACTCTTCTAGCAGCAGGAGTGAGAGGAACGACCAACAGGGCTGACAGACTGGCAACATCAGCATCAAGCAAACAGACCTCACCCTAAGGACATGGGCTCCTGGGGCAAATGCAGCAAAGGCGAAATTGCTTCCTCATGCCTCCAATTCAGACAGCTCAATTCTGTGCCCACGTCACCTGTGGAGAATAAACAATTGCTCTAACCAGAGGCACTGCACTGGGGGTCCTCCACCACCGACCAAGCCCCCTACCTGGCACTTTATGCTGATCAGGGGCTCCAGATTTTCTCCCTGAAGTTCTCTAGAAGTAACTCTCGGGGTGAACACATTTTACTCATCCTCCTGAGTTGTGAAGAGCAAGCCGATTGAGGATTGTCTTTTGGTTGCACCTGATTCTCATTCTCTCCCCCAGTAAAGTGTTGCAGAGCTCAGCATCCCACTTCACTCACGCTGTCTGGCAATTCTGCTCCTGACAAGCCCCATTTGGACCAAGCACCCTCATTACCTGGAGTAAGATGTAATCAGAAAATAGACATATGAATGTGTACCCCATATATATTTGCCTGTGAAACTAAAGTCACCTGTCACCTCTGTTTTCCTGATCGTTCATTAGAGAAATGGATAATATTAAAAAATATATATTATTCTGTCTCTAAAATATTTGCATAATGTTCAAAATCACATTTTGGAAGTTTGAAAAGTTTAAAAACACAAAGATGCTTTTAAAGAAGCTTTTTATGATTTGTTTTTCTAAAATGCCCCCAAATTCATATTTGGTTTTCTGCTCTTTATTCCTTAGAAACTGTTGGCTTCCATAGGCCACACGAAGGCCACCTATTAAATGGTGGTGTTAGTCTAACATCTAAAACAGATTTCAAATCTGTTTAACTATGGCGTATTTGATCTAATTCTTTTATTTTAGTGCACTGATGGTTTCAAATCAAAAAAAAAAAAAAAAAAAAAAGGTGCACTAAGGAAATATGGACAAAGTCTGTTCGAGTGGCCCAAAGTGAATAAACCGTGACATGCGTTACCCGTGCAGTCGCTTATTTGGGGAATGTGTCTGTGGGAATGGGGCGGGGCTCTGAAAAGGGGGGGGGGCTGCCGTGTTCTTGACTGTTTTCCCATCATGTCTGTATTGTGCTGTAAACCCACACACTGTGGTCAGTTCTCTTCGCCGCCGCAGGACTGAAAACGCAGACCAAGCCTGCTGTTAGAGCTGTCAATTCTAAACATACTTGGGGCTAGTTCTTTCTACCGTGCCCCAGCGCCGCGGCCGGAGGACATGAGAAAGTCATCCGACTGCATCCGTGGGGTTGATAGGAATGGGGGGGCGGAGGGGGGCAACCGGAGCCTTTCACAGCCGAATGGCCCCCCGTCCCCAGGTAGTGCAATGCCCATGCGGCTTGCGCCTGCGCTCACGGACATTGCACTTTAAAAGAGAAGCGAAGGTAATTCTGAAGGCCAAGTTCAGCAAGAGGGTAACCGGAGAAAACAGCCACGGTGAAGAGGCTTTTGGCCGAGCAGGCACAGAAGTAATCAGAGCCGGTCAGCGGGATCAGGACAGAGGTGTGGCGGCCAGAGGAGCAAAGCCATGCACATAAAAAAATGACCTCTTCACACCTCTGACGAATGCTGGAGGGGCAAGCCCACCTGTTGACGTTGCATGGTTGAGGGATTAGTCCGGTTTTATTTTAGCAGCAGGAGAAGCCGGTGGAAAGCCAGAGTCCATCTGGGGAAGGGACTTTCCGTGACTGAAGGCACTCACCCAGCCAGCTCCCCGGGCCAGAGAAAGCAGCAGCCGCTTCCTTCATAGCTCCGAGCAGCCACCAGAATGTTCTGTGGGGTCACCAAACAAATGTGTCAGAGAACCCAGCGACATCCAGATGTTTCTCATTCTGGGAGATAGTGTCTCTTGGTAAAGCTTGGGAGAAAGGGAGAAACAAAGATAAACATTATTCATGGAAGGAACGGTGGAGTCTGAGAAAGATGCTGGAGTCTGATTTTAGACCAAATATGTTCACATGCTTGCTATGTGACCTGGGGCAAGTCGCTGGAGCTCTCTGATCCTCTCCTGTCACGTCCGCTACGTGAGGGAGACAGAAGTGGAGAGGTGCAGAGCCCCGAGGGTAGTGTGGGGACAGAAGGGGGTGTCACGCACCCCACCCCTCGTGAACCCCACAGAGGGGCAGCCTGTCCACCAGGCTGGCCTCTCTCCCCTCTAGGGGCTCTCCATTGACACCCGCTGTTCCGTTTCCTGTCCTCAGTTCCAGGAGGCCCGGAAGGGCTTTGCGGGGGGCTCTTTGCCTTCAGAGATACTGTCCAGAGATACCAAACCTCCCAGCCCCGGGGCCCCCTTGCCCTTTATTGCTGCACGTCACTGCCTCTGGCCCTTAATACTCTTACTCCAACCCAGATGAAAAATCACTACCAAAGCTACAGCCAAGTGGAAAACCCGGCTCTCTGTGTCACCCCTCATTACAGCCATCTCGGCCCCGGGAATCTGCAAGAAACCTGGATTTTCTCCTTTCTCGAGTAGCAGTTCCTACCGTGGTTCAGGGAATGCCCTGTGCAAATGCTCCCCCCACTCTCCCTGTCCCGTCACCAAATGCCCTGTGGGGAATGGATGTTCAGCCCACATGAAGGGGGCTTCGGCCTGTGGGAAACAGAACTGGTCCCAGAAAGAAGCAGGAGAAGCCCACCCAGGTTTTGAAATGACTGATACCGCTGGTGAAACTAAGGAAGAGCATTATGAGTAAAGATATGATCTGCCTCTGCCTGAAGCAACGTAAAAGCCTTGTTTCGCATGATTCTGCCCAGTTTATGGTAGGTTTTTTGTGGTGGTTGTTAACGCTGTTTGGTGGAGACAGGATATATTGTGTGACTAGGTTTTAATGTCCCCTCAATATTAAAGCACCATCGTCAATGAGGTAAAGTGCCTGCTAAACCTTAGGCCTTAACACACATGAATTCAAATAAGCTTCGCAGGACTTGCAGATCAGCCTTCACCGTGAGTTTCTAAAAGGGCCATAGTAATAGTTTTGCTTGGACGGGACTCCTCTGTGAGAAGAGACCCCTACTCTGTGAACTCCAAGGGCGGACTTTTTAACAGGTTTCCTTCAAATGTGGTCTTGCTGTTCTTATTGAAACACAAGGAAGACTAAATGGTTACCACTGTTCACATAGAATTACCCGTTATTCTCCCAATCTCAGGGAAATGGACTCTACCCGCTTCCTAAATATCCCTAGAGTAGGAGATTTCATCATTTTCCCTGAACTTCAATTTTTAAAAAATTCCTTGGCTCTATCCTTTGTCCTTTTCATTACCCTAAAGTTTTTATCATCTCAGATTTACCCATCTCAGTGGTGATGAAAAATAATTAACCACCATATTTTAACATAGAATAGCCTTGAAGTCGTATCACATCTCAGTCAAGGGCTAAATAAAGTCTAGGTGTTTTATCTCTTGTTCAGCACTATAGTTTTGATTTAAATACTTTTTTTTTTTAAAGATTTTATTTATTTATTTGACAGAGAGGTAGAGAGCACAAGTAGGCAGAGAGAGAGGGAGAAGCAGACTCTCCACTGAGCAGGGAGCCTGATGCGGGGCTCGATCCCAGGACCCCGGGATCATGACCTGAGCCGAAGGCAGCCGCTTGACTGACTGAGCCACCCAGGCACCCCTAGTTTTGATTCAAAAAATTAGAGATTCAAACCGTGAAAGATTTTCAAGTCAGGACAAAAGAAGTCTAACACCCAAGCCCACTATGGCTCACTCTTGGGCCCTCCTCTGCCCTATCTTCCCACATTCTTTATGAATTAGGACCCTAAGTCATTTTTAAATGACTATCGAGGTATCCGAAACAACTCAAAAGCTCTCTATAACATTGCCATCACAGAAAAAAGTTGATTTGCATTTTATGATTTTTATTATGTTGCCTATCCAAGCCTTTCATAAGGCTCAGTACCCAGTCCTAGGCAGGCCCCTTCAGGGAAGAGGACAAATTCAAACCTGAGGTTCACTCTGCTTCTCTCTCAACATAGGACACCTGATAAAGTAACCTAATTTTCAGGGGATCCATTTCTCTTTTAACCTCTCCTTCCTCACCTATTCTCTGTCCACTTACATAGAATCTGAAATACTGCTTTGGCTAATAGTCAAGAAGTACATAGGCCAGGCTCTGTGAGGAGCTGGATGCAGCAGTGGGCAAAACACACAGTCTCTTCCATCACAGGGAAGAGTCACTTGTGGTCCAAAAGGGAAGATGGACATGAAGCACATCCTCACAATTTGTCAGTTATAAGTGGGCCAAGTGCTCCAACAAGAGAGTGGCCTTCTGAGAATCTTACCATTAGACGCAAAGCAGAAAAAATTCCAAATAAGTATCAGCAATTTTTATCCCCAGATGTGAAGCCCTAAACTTGCTGCTGATACAACATAGCATTTCTCCTGCTTGAACTGACCATGTCCAATTTTTCATAAGGAAAATGAAAGTCCCAATTTTGATCTTAGCGGAGAACAGAGACCCAGAGAGAGAGAGTTGGAGTGGGGATCCTCTCAATCCATCCTCGAGGAAGCAAAAATTGCTCCAGCTCCCTAATTCTGAGGAACTGCAATGACCCATCCCTGCTGGAGGACAAGCAGGAGACTGAGCTTTTCCATCTGCCCTTTTAGTGGGGTCTTGCTGTTGGAAACCATTGTCTTCCCACCTCTAGCCCTAGAACATTAGAGTCGGCAGAACGGATCGTTAAAACAGCAAACATTTGTCATCGTGTATCGTATCAAGAGTTTTATATACATTACCACCTTTAATCCTGAACACCCCCCCACACACACACAACCCACCCCCCACCCTACCCCTGTGAAGTAGGCGCTGTTACTACATTTGCCAGATGGGGAAACCGACACTTAAGTCACTGTTGACTAGATGAAGTGAATGGTGCAGAAACCTGGATTCACAGCCCAAAAGGAGTAGCTTAGGTAAAGAGACCAGAGAAAGGGAAGACCGATTGTGTTGTAAGGCAGGCTCTACTCTCATGTATGCATGTATCTATATGTGCAAACCACATAGCCTAGAATTATGTAACTATTGAACACATTAACAAAAAGAGAAGGTTTCAGCAAAATTCAGAAGGTGTGTATCTCTTATATAAACCCGAATAACAATGAAACCTACCGTGCCTTGCGAAAGCCAACCGATAAAACCACGGCTTTGGATCACTTTGGCCCTCTTAAACTGGAACGGCTGGATTCACGGGAGGGCCGTTGCTTCAGTCTCTGAGTTTGTAACGTTAAAAACCAAAGTCCATTTTATAAATTCAGTGATCGTACTTGGCAAAGGGCTACAGGCCCAATGATCCATTTTAAATTAAAATACATGCAGCATAAGGTGTCAGGTTTCCACTGGAAGCCTGCTGGTTCAGAAACAAAATTAACAATGGAGCGAAAGCACAGGAAGGTAGAGGGTTTCTATTTCCTAAAAAACATTCACAGACTCAAAAAATCGCCAAGTCAAAAAGTCCTCCAAAGCTGCCTCTCAGACTGATCTATGCTGGTCCAATAGATCAGGCAGAATCCACCACTCCTGTCAGTGGCTGAACCATCTTCCGACGTGGGGACGGGGCCCAGCTCTCCCCTCCTAGAAGAGAGTGGTTTCATCTCACCAAACTGAGGCTGAGGAACTAGCCTGCATTGAACTGGGGAATCAGAATTCTCCACTGGAAGTACAATGACAGTAGTGGTAAATGTTTTTAAATGTGTCCTGAAATAAAACCAAAAAAGAACATGACTTAGTTTGAAACACTGATATACTGACCAATTTTCTTCTACCCTAAGCTGTCTGCTGGGCTTTTATATATATATTATTTATATTTAATGTGAATTTGCACGTTTGCCACTCAGCAGCATTTAAAAAAAAATGGGATTTAGCCTAATTGAATCATGAGTTCCCAGAAAACTTCCCTGAAGCGGCAAGTTCTCCACCATCACAATTTGGCTTCAGCCTCTTTCCAAACCACAGATCTGAATATGATTAAGACAACGTACAAAAACAAAACCTGACCTGCCCAGCCCAAACTTAGTTAAAGGCTGGATTTTCATTATCTTCCCCCAAATCTGTAGCTTACCAGATCGGGAGAACATCGGTGGCACATTGATAACCAGTGAACCAACCTACCAGACTTCCGAACTTAAGTAGGCAGCAAATTAGCATTATCTCCCTAATTTCTCACAGAAAGAAGAAGAGGTCAAGGGGCTGTTGACATTGACCAACAAACTGTATTCTAGTGTTCCCTGCATTTCAGTGTCATGGGTAAGGGATAAAGAAATGAGGAAGGTGCTGGAAAATAATTGGCCACTTTACATTCCAATATTCCTTTGCAACTGTGTGAAAACACTTTCAAATATCAAACTTCATTTGTCCCTCATGTGAACCCTGTGAGGTAGGGTAGATAACGTTCCAACAAATTAACTATGATGCAGAGACGTTAAACCGCTTGCCCAAAGTCACGCAACCAGGGAACAGGAGCCAGATACAAAATACTGCCATTTCCTTTTCTTTTTCTAAAGAATGACAGTAAAACAGCTTTTAGATTTTACCGATTCAAGAAATTGACCAAGAGAAAACCAACGTCAGTTCAGACTTCTGCAGAGTTTTTTCTTAACCTTTTTCTAGGCGCGTATAAACTATATTACATAACACACATGCACACGCACGTGCACCAACGTAACCATCACCCACCCTGAGATACGTGTCCCACATCCTTTGGCCTGATCCAAGTCAAATCCCTGCCCCAGAGGTAACCACTGTTCTGGCTTTTCTCTGTATAGACGAATTTTGCATGTTCTTGAACTTCATATACATGGAATTATGCAGTATATGCTCCTTCTCGCCTGGCTTCTGTCATTCAATATGATATCTGTGAAATTCATTCATGTGTATCAACACCTTTTTGTGAATATTTGACATTTTTTTTTTAAAGATTTTATTTATTTATTTGACAGAGAGATAGTGAGAGCGGGAACACAAGCAGAGGGAGTGGGAGAGGGAGAAGCAGGCTTCCCGCTGAGCAGGGAGCCCGATGCGGGGCTCGATCCCAGGACCCTGGGATCATGACCTGAGCCGAAGGCAGACGCTTAATGACTGAGCCACCCAGGCACCCAATATATGACATTTCATTTATCCATTCTCCTACTGTTGGATCTTTGGGTCATTTCCAGTTTTTGGCCACTGTAGAAAAAGCTTCTGTGAACATTCGTATACATGTCTTTTGTGAACTTAAACAAACATTTCTTCCAGGCTATATACAGAGTGCACTATGGAATTGCTGAGTCATAGGGTAGGTAAGTCTTTAGTTGTTTTTTTTCCTTGTTTATTTATTTATTTATTTTTAGTAATCTCTACACCCAACCTGGGACTCCAACTTACCACCCTGAGATCAAGAGTCCCACGCTCTACACAACTGAACCAGCCAGGCACCCCTGGTAAATCTTTGGTTTTAAAGGATACTGCCAACAATTTTCCAAGGTGGTTATACCAATATATACCCTCATTGGCACCACATGAGAATTCCAGTTATTCCATATCTTTGCCAACACTTGCATTTGTCAGCTCTTTCGATTTTAGTTCTTCTGTTTGAGAGTAATGGTATCTCAGTGTATTTTATTTCACATTTCTCCGATGACTACTGATGTTGAGCACCTTTTCATAAACTTTTTGGCCATTTATGTGAATGATTCTTTCAAGTTCTTTGCCTACTTCTAAAATTAGCTTATGAGTCTTTTTATTTTTGATATATATAACCTTTGCCAGTATGTGATTTGCTGAAAAGAAATTTTCACTTTTAATGAAGTCTCATCTAACAATTTTGTTATGCATGTGGCCAGACCATATTTCCTATGGTTTCTTCTAGAACATTAGTTCTCAAATTTTGTGGTCTCAGGACCTATGTACACTCCCAAAGATTATTGAGGACCCCAAAGAGATTTTGTTTATGAGTTATAGCCATCAATATTTACCATGTGAGAAATAAAAACGGAAAATTTACAAATATTTATTAAGTCATTTAAAGATAACAATAAGCTCATTATATAACACAAAGAACATATTTTATGGAAAATAACTATATCTTCCAAAACAAAAAAATAATTGTGAGAAGAGTGGCAGTGTTCTACCTTTTTGTAAATCTATTTAATGTCTGGCTTACTGGAAGATAGTTGGATTCTCGTATCAGTTTATGCCTTCATTCTGCTGAAGTATGTGTTTTGCTTGAAGTACATGAAGAAAAACTAGCCTTACAGAAATATATAGTTGGAAAAGGGAGCAGCTTTTCCAGATAAATGTAGATATTATTCTTTAATACTCCACCAAAGCTCAACAAATTGTAGTTTCCCAAAGATTAATTGCAATGTGGAATTTGAAACTATCATCAGTGAACTTTTCATGTTTTGTAACATTAAAATGCATTGGTCTAGCTTGCAGTTTGAATGGATCCTTTAACAGCATGCATGGAAAATCTCAGTTCACTGAATTGTACAAATCTTCCAAACATTTGCACATTTAACGATATAATCATTAATAAAATATATATACTATTCATTGATACCACCAGTGATTTCATCAGAAAGGTTCTAATGGAAGACTTTCAAACTCACAGTACTGGATATAGTGATGAGCTCATTTCCTTCATTTTTGAGAAAACGTCTACCAAATACCCAAGTCTGAATAACCATAGATTTCAGTAATTATTTCAGCTAAAACTAGCATTCCATGAAGAAAGCCACTATTTCATTCCATAATCCAAACACTAGTGCTTTTTCCTACAACCAACACCATACTTTGGTTTTCAGCAGGTGTGCATGATGTTTGCTTTCCATGTGCTCACAGAATACTAAATATTAATGCAATGTTTAAAAAGAATATTAAAAGGAATTGTACTCAAGAGTCAAGACTTAAAATTATTAATCTATATTGCTTAATCAAGGACATTCTAAAGTGAAACTGGCTTTTTTTTTTTTTTTTTTTTTACTGTGAGTTTTTGATGATTGAAAGTACAATGACTGAAGGAGTGCCTGGGTGGCTCAGTCGGTTAAGTATCTGCCTTTGGCTCAGGTCATGATCCCGGGGTCCTGGGATCGAGCCCCATATTGGGCTCCCTGCTCAGTGGGGAGCCTGCTTCTCCCTCTTCCTCTGCACCTCCCCACTGCTCATGCTCTCTCTCAAATAAATAAAATCTTTAAAAAAAAAAAGTACAATGACTCAATATAATCCCTATCAAAATACCAACAGTATTTTTCACAGAACCAGAACAAATAATACTAGTATTTGTATGGAACAGCAAAAGACCTTGAACAGCCAAAACAGTCTTGAAAAAGAAGAACAAAGCTGAAGGTATCATAATTCCAGATTTCAAGATATACTACAAAGCTATAGTGATCAAAACAGTATGGTACTGACACAAAAATAGACACGTAGATCAATGGAACAGGATAGAGAACCCAGAAATAAACCCACACTTATATGGTCAATTAATAAATGACAAAGGAGGCAAGAATATATGAAGGGGAAGAGACAGTCTCTTCAATCAAAGGTGCCAGAAAAACTAGACAACTACATGCAAAAGAATGAAACTGAACCACTTTCCAACACCATATACAAAATAAACTCAAAATGGATTAAAGACCTAAATGTGAGACCTGAAACCATAAAAATCCTAGAAGAGAAGATAGTCATTTCCCTGACATCGGCCATAGCAACATTTTTCTAGATATGTCTCCGAAGGCAAGGGAAACAAAAGCAAAAATAAACTGTTTGGACCACATCAAAATTAAAAGCTTTTTCATACCGAAGGAAACCATCAACAAAACAAAAAGGCAACCTAGTGAATGGGAGAAAACATATGCAAATGACATATCCAATAAGGGGTTAATATCTAAAATACATAAAGAACTCATACAACTCAACACCATAAAACCAATCTGATTAAAAAATAAGCAGAGGACCCGAGTAGACATTTTTCCAAAGAAGACATCCAGATGGCCAACAGACACATGAAAAGATGATCAACATCACTAATCATCAGGTTAATGCAAAGCAAAACCACAATGAGATATCCCCTTACACCTGCCAAATTCAAAAAGACAAGAAATAACAAGTGTGGATGAGGTTGTGGAGAAAAAGAAACACTTGCACACCGTTGGTGGGAATGTAAATTGGTGCAGCTGGTGTGGAAAACAGTATGGAGGTTCCTCAAAAAATTAAAAATAGAAATACCATATGATCCGATAGTTCCACAACTGGGTATTTACCCAAAGAAAATGAAAACACTGATTCAAAAAGATATTTGCACCCTTATGTTTATTGCAGCATTATTTACAATAGCCAATATATAGAAGCAATCCAAGTGTCCATTAACAGATGAATGGATAAGGAAGGTATGACTGATACACACACACACACACACATGCACACACACATGCACACAACCTGGAATTCTACACAGCCATAAAAAAGATGAAGCCGTGACATTTGTGACAACATGGATGGACCTAGAGGGTATTATGCTAAGTGAAGTAAGTCAGACAGAGAAAGACAATAAAAAAAAGCAGAATCAGATGTATAACTACAGGGAACAAACTGATGGTTGCAGAGAAGAGGCAGGTGGGGGAGGGGCAAAATGGGTGAAGGGGAGTGAGAGATACAGGCTTCCAGTTATGGAATGAATAAACCATGGAGACAAGAGGTAAAACATAGGGAATATAGTCAGTGGTACTGTAATAGCATTGTATGGTGACAGATGGTAGCTACACTTGTGGCAAGCATAGAGTAATGTAAAAAGAAATTGAATCACTATGTTGTACACCTGAAACTAATGTAACATCGTGTGTCAACTCTACTCCAATAAAAAAAATTTTAAAGGGATACAATGACTATTTTTTTTAAAGATTTTATCTGAGAGAGAGAGAAAGAGCACGGGCAGGGGGAGCAGCAGAGGGAGAGGGAGAAGCAGACTCCCGGCCGAGCAGGGAGCCCGATGCGGGGCTCGATCCCAGGACCCCGGGATCATGACCTGAGCTGAAGGCAGACGCTTCACCGACTGAGCCACCCAGGTGCCCCAGGAAGGCAATGACTATTAGCACAGTAGCGGTACCACTGCCTTGATTTGTGCTGAAGCACCAACAGTTTCACACGCCAATGTTTTTGCACCATCGGTGCGAATGTCAATACGGTTATGGCGTGTCACATCTTAGTACTATCGTAAAAATAACTTCGACCTCACAGATTCCCTAAAAGGGGCTCAGAGAGCCCCGGGGTTCTGGCGACTACATTTTAAGAACCACCACTCTAGAAGCTGTAGTGTTCTACCTTTTACATTTAGGTCTGTGACCCAACTCAAATTAATTTTTGCGTATAGTGTGAAATAAGGAGGCCCAGGATTTCTCCCCCTCCATACTGATATCCAGTTGCTACAGTCCCATTTATTGAAAATACCACCTTTCACTCACTGAAATGCAACTGGCAACTTCGTCATCAATCAAGTGACTATAATGTGTAATCTGTTTCTGAGATTTCTGTTCCTTCCCTTTGGTCTACTATCTCTCCTTGGCCAATATCATACTGTTTTAAGTATTGGAGCTTTATAGTAAGCTTTCCATTTTTATTGAGATATAATTGACCTTTTACATGAGCTTCTGGTGTACAACAAAATGATTTGATATTTGTATCCTTTGTCCCGCCAGCAACATTGTACAGTTTTGGGTGAGTAATTTTATTCTTTGGTAACACACTGGCTGGCAACATCAATAAAATGTTGAATAGATTGGTAAATAATGATCATCTTTGTCTTGTTCTTAACTTCAGGGGAAACCACTAAGTATAATATGAGCTGTAGTCTTGTGTTTTGGTGTTTTGTTCGGCTTGTAGATATATTTTATCACTTAAAATGTTCCCTTCTCTTCCTATTTTGTTTAGAGTTTTTACCATGAATGGATGCTGAATTTTATCAACTGTTTGAGGTACCATGTCTTTTTTTTTTTTTCCCTTTATTCTGAGACAGTGAGTGCATTAATTGATTTTAAAATGTTAACCTTGTATTCCTGAAATAAGCCCCGTTCGGCCATGACACACAATTCTTTCCCTGTATCGCTAGATGCAGTTTGCTGACATCTTCTTTAGAATATTCACATCTGTAAGAATATTGGCCTATTCTTTTGCTATAAGTTGTGACAGGTTTGGTATCAAGGTTATGTAAACTTCCTAAAACAAGTTTGTAAGTGATTCCTCTTTCTCTATTTCATGACTTTGGGTCATTATTATTTCTTCCTTTAATATTCAGAGGAATTTTTCACTAAAATCACTTGGGCTTGAAGTTTTCTTTGTGGAAAGACATTTATGCATGTATGTATGTATGTGGAAAGACCTTTAAAAGAACAGCTTTATTGAGATATGGGAATAAATGATCTCTAAAAGCCTCATTTTACTCATTTTAATATTAGAATGTAGTTTATTCATTCATAAAACAAAAACTTCAGGTGTGAGATAAACAACTGAGTATCTACTATTCAGTTCAATGGAACATACCAGTGCTTTTGAAGAACCCCTCCTTAATACAATCCCCCTCCCTCCTTTCCTAAGAAGCACCCATTATCCTGAACTTTGGGTTTATCATTTCCTTAATTTATAATTTTTATCACATCTATAGGTATCCCTAAATAAATTGTTTGATTTATAGGAATTTAAGCTTATATCACTTCATGCTGTTCAAGCTCCCCTGCAACTTGTTTCCCCCCCTCAAACTTCATGCTTGTAAAATGTAACCAATTTGGGGGTGCCTGGGTGGCTTAGTCGGTTAAGCTTCTGAGTCTTGATTTTGGCTCAGGTCCTGATCTCAGGGTCATGATTTCAGGGTCATGAGATCGAGCCCTGCATTGGGCTCTGCACTCAGCACGAGTCTGCTTGTCCCTCCCCCTCTGCTCCTTCCCCTCCTCCCTTCCTCCCCCTGCTCCCAAGTGCTCTCTCTCAAATAAATAAAATCTTCAAAAAAACCCATGTAACCAAGTTGATGTGGGTAGCTGTAATAAAAGACCCATTTCTTGTTCCAAAGTTCTGTGCTTCAGTTTCCTCCACTATAAATACGTGAGGAGTTTAGCTGAATCATCTCTCAATACTCTTCCAGATCTGAAATTCTAATTTTACTTTTTACAATAGGTACAGAGGTGTATAGTTTGCTTGAACAATATGGCACTGGTCATAATTATAAATTATTTGAGATTGACTCTTTGATCAGGAACACACTCCCCATGGGAACTGTGTCATGGTATTATTTTCAGACATTTTGGCAAAATTGGAAGATTACTTGAATAGAAAACTCTGGTATGCAAGAGAAGTCGTTTTAATACCAGGTTTGAGGCGGCACCTGCAATGATCAGAAAAGACAGAATTCCCAATGCAAAAATGCAAAGTTTATTTTCTTAAATAAAATACTATATTCATATCTATACAAATAATTATTACAACCATTAAAATGTTACATTTACCAATAAAAATTTCAAAACTTTAAACAAGAGCATGGTTCAGAATATTCACACCCTAATACAATGCATTTGTAAAAAGATGTCAAAATAAACAGGACCTATTCTTATTTACAACTGTAGGACAATCCTGATCGTATTATACATATCTGCTCTGGATTCCGTTACAAAACAAATTAGTTCCCATTAGAATTATAAACCAGGTGATTTACAGTAATAGGACACAGTACACAGCAGACATTGCTGGCATGGGAATAGATACAAATATTACACTATTGAAAGACTACAGTTAAGTTTTTTTCTGGCGACTGCCCTACAGTAAGCCTCTCACCCAGTGTATCTATAAATAATTTGTGAAGGTAATTATGTTCTCAGATTTTTCCCACCTATTTTTACCAAAATGAATATATATATATATATATATATGTATATATATGGCCTGCTGAACATGGAAGCAAATCTTTTCTTCACAGTAACACACCTGCAGCATTTTAAGCAACACTGTCTGGTCCCTTTCTTCTTGGAAGATCAACAGTTCAAATCCCTTAAAGGTTACCAATATAGTCAAGTCCAGTGCCTCGATGACCCCACAGATGAAAATGGTTTTAAGATTTAAGGGATGGGGATAAAGAGATCCAGAGAAGTGAAGGAGTGAGATGGAGAAAACTCTGTAAGTTCCTATAGCATAGTATGGTGTTGAGCTGTACACACAACTGAGCCAAAAAAAAAACAACAAACGCAAAAAACCCACAACTTATGATCGTTTTTAAAAGTGTTAAATTACAAGTTCTCTGTCTCATGAGATCTCTGGTGACAGATGATGCAGATTATCATCCCAAATAACACCAATTTGAATATTATAGCCAATACTTTCAACTGAAGTTGGCTCGGGTTTCGGAAGCATCTGAAAACATGCCTGCACCCGAGCCCTACAGTTGATAGGGTTTGTGCAAATATGGAAACGATATTGAATGACCACCGCCTACAAGCTCAGAGTTTAAAAGGAGTTTTGCTTCTAAATAGTACGTTTTTTACAAGATCGGCATCGAAGATGGCTCAGAGAATGATAAGGCAACAGTGAGAAACATCAGCTGTTCTTGTCTTCTAGGTGTTTGATTACATGGCACGTACCCTTCTGGCTGGTCCTTTGCTATGTAACAGGGGAGTGGGTGAGTAGTATGTTCCAAGGGCTGGTCTTCGGACCAGAGGCACAGTTTCAAATAAAGTGCAGTACCAGAATAGAGGCATTTGGGCAGAACTAGAAGCTCTGTGTCCAAGAAGGTCCTCATGCTGGACTGCCTCAATCTAAACTTGGTGTCCCCCACAGACTCTGGTAAAAACACTGTCAGTCTCACACAGGAAATGTAGAATGCAGAGAGACTATGGTTAAGTCAAAAAAAAAAAAAAAAAGAACCCTTTTCTGTTGGGAGCATTTAGCCAAAAAGGTACTTCAAGAAGAAACGAATTTCTGGCCTTTAATTTGCATATAGGTATTATAAAATCATCACTCACAGATTAACTTCACACTAGTTTATTTGGCTATTATTATTGCCCTCTGGATGTGCACAGCCATAGGTAATTATCTCCAGGCAAAGGGAGAATTTATACAGACAACAGAATTACAATTTCCAGATCCCTAAGATATCAGTCCAAAGCCATCTGATCTTGGTAACACCTCTGCGCTTTCTAAAACTCCCCCATGGGAAGAAAGCAAGTTCATCAAAACAAGGAACAGAACTGCATGGCACATTCAATATTTTAAATTAATTCTGAACTAACTTTGTTTCAAGAAATTCTTGTTGCCCCTCGATAGAACAGGAGATGCAGTTGTTCCCAAAGCCAGGAATTGGGAATCACTGATTTAGGAGCACGACTCACTATCACACAATGATCCAAGAGATGGATGGGCCCAATAAACCTTTCAAACCTTCACGTTTCAAGAGGAGTAATCATCCTAAGGAAATGAGCAGGCTCCCTGCCACCTGTTTCACACAGAGCAGACTGAAGAAAAGAGGAGCCTAGATACCTACAGATCAGACGAAGGACAAAGCTGAGAAGATGTTGAGTAGTAAGTCTTTACCCTTTCTCAAAATTTTAAAACTTCACTCCCATTAAAATGTGTTTCCACATTTTCTTGAGCATAAATTTTAGCCTCTCCATGACATGTATAATGTTAGAAGGCAAGAGCAAAACAAATGAATTTTCTTTAAAGTGTTTAAATAATTTTGTATTTTAAGAAGGCTGATTAGGAACACAAAACCAAAAAAAAGGCTGATTTTTAAAAGTTGATCTTTATTGCAGTTCACCCTGATATGTAACTGGAAATTGCTGCAAAAGAATATTCCCTCCTCATTCTTCTCTTTCCACAGTTCTAATAGGTTAAATTTTATAAAGCATGATCACTGTGGAATATCACACCTTACTTAGAAAAAAGGTGCCATCCCTGGTTCCTCCAAAAGGTCTTACAATATAAATAAAAATAAATTTCCTGAAATGGCATAAAATATCCCCAATCGCTATATACCAAAAAAACCAATGACATCAAACTTGATTTCTTTTATCCATGATTGATACATTAAAAATGTATACATGATGAGAAATCTGAAATTTTTCACCTCATTAGAAATTACCATGTTAAATGTTTACAGGAATCAACCACTTTCTCTGATTCTATGTGATCAACAACACTAAAAGAGGGATAGAAATAATTTAATTAGTGACTCTCATTTGCAAGTCATACATTTGTATATATGGGTTTGTGTATTTCCAGAAATTATAAAATTATTTGTGGAAATGGTCTTACATTCTATAGTCCAATATTAGCAACCCAAGAATAACATTAAATTTACTATAACCAAATTGACTGTTTCCTGCCACACCGCTGCCAAAAATTATATCGATTGGTACATATTAAATAATAAATTTCCTCCCCAAAATCATGTAGCTCTGATTATCAAATACTTAATATACTGCTGGTAAATTTCATACACTCGTGCTTTTAAATCAAGTAAGGTTACTGTACTCTGAACACTTTCAGAATTGAGTCCATATATACAATGATCATTACATATATACACACGTCTGTAAGATAATTAGAGCTACATGTAAGCAGGAGCCAAATTATTTGCAGATGGTCACATCTTTCTTCAGATGGTCAAATAAGCTTTCCTTAAGGACAGAGGCTCATTTGGGATCAAAGTAAGATGTGCTTGGAATGAAAGCTCTGAAAAACGTAAATGCTATCTCTGAACAGGGCTGAGCAGAATAAGAAAATCAGTGCAACAGAGAAACAGCGGAAAGTACCAGGCTTTGAGGCCTTTCTATTGCAATGGTCAAACTGATCTTCTCCTTAGCCTGTTATCGTAGTTCTAATTATATCGAACAGTGCCCAGTTCCCAGAACTCAACGGCCGCCGCGCTGTGCATGCGTGCATTTGTATGTGTATGTGAAAGACAGAGAGAGCGACAGGGAGAGGGAGGGAGGAAGAAGAGCCAAACATACCGAACACTATCCTTCTTGAAATTGGCAGGTTGGACCTTTCAAGTACAGAGAAAAACCTGAATGTTATAACTTAAAACTCAGTTAAGGTAATTAAAAAACAAGCCATGAATCTCACTTTCTTCCCAATTAGAAGTGTTAACCTACTGTGTTTATCTGTTGTCTTACTGAAGTAACTCCTATTCTTCGCCATGACCATTTTGAAGGAGAAAATATAGAAGCTTTTCTTGTTTACAATTTTTTTTGCCCCCAGGAGGCTGCTTCGGTGGGCAGCAGGAAGAGGGAGGAAGGTTTGGTAAATACAGTTCAAGAGGCACACATGACCCTTTTACTGAGTCTTCACAAGAGGTATTCGCCAGAGTTCACTGCTCTGACCCAGCCTGAGGAGGCATTTTCAAGGAGGAAAAAAATAAGATAAAATGCTGGTCCTTGGGTTCACTTTATTAACAGAGCAGACGGAACCATTTATATGTATCTCTCCCACTCCATCCCCTATTTGGCAGAATATAACAACAACAAATAACAGGTTTGAGAATATGAGTATATATGGTTGTTTTCATAGGTTTTAAGTTTTCAAAATTCAATATATTAGCACGTGTGTGTATGTGTGTGTGTACATAATTAACTTTGAAGGGGCTTTTAAAAACCCGACATCAAGTTTTCCAATACTTCAGCGGGTCTCAGGTCACAATTTCCATTTCCAGATGGCAGGCCAATTTTTAAAGGACCAGTTTATACTTTAAAATCTATGTCTGTGTACACACACACACACACACACACACACACATGCACACACACACATAAACACATGGACATATACAAAGACAATTTTCTGAAGCACCATTTCACATCCACCATCAGGAGAAATCATGTACAAATTCATCTTCTCATTATAATTCTACTATGAAGGGTAATAATGTAACATACAATGCCATATTTTAAATATAAATATCAGTAAGTGAAAATACTGACAGAGCTTAAGACTCTGCTCAGAAATATTTAAAAAGTAAGGCTCAAATAATTGTGTAGATTCCAAACACACTATTTACTAAGCAGCCCCTAATGATTAAACAAATATAACAGAAATTATTTCAGGATCAAATGAACAGAATGAAGAGAGAATACTAAAACAAAATTCAATTGATGAAACAACAATCTTTAACTGAACACAAGCAAAACTCTGCAATACAACCGCTTTTATCCTTAAGACCTGATGCAAAATGCAAGCACAAAATGGAGAACGTCTATGTACTTTGCTTTTTAGATTGCTATTTTTAAGGCTAAGTAAGGAAGACCTTTGCATTCTAGGATCTTGGCACAATTAAAAGATAAAATGGCTCTCTAATGTGAAGAACAAGACATTAAGTTCAGATAATTGAAGAATTGTTATAATTAAGAAAGAAGCCTCTACCTAAACCAAACCTTGGGAATGAAGGCTGATTAAACAACTCATTTATTTGCTAACTGCTTGACTTTAACCATGGACATTCATTCCATATTAACTCAACACCTGCCATGGGTAAGAACTGTTCTAGATGCTGACACTGGCCAAGCATTTGGTGCTGAGCCACTACATTGTATCGAAGTATCTGGATTTTTGGAGAGCAATTCAACTATCTCAAGTATCTACTTTACAAATGATCAACAATCAAGTTTAAAATCTAGGTTCTTTCCTACTACTACCCAGCACATGCCAAAACGATCTCCCCCAACTTCCAGCTGACTAGCATTTATGGAATATAAGATTACAAATCAAACTTGAAAATCTAGCTCCACTCAGAAAATTTAAAAAGCACACTGTGCAGTTAAAAATGAAAGATAATTTGTTTTTGACAACCCACGATTCGCATCATCTCTGGCGTGACTTCCCTACATTCAGAAGGTAACTGGAAATTGATTATACAAACACAGAGACACACACACACACACACACACGATCTCCTGCTCCATGTGCATTGTGTGCATGCACACACAAACACATTTGTAGTCTCAGCCGATACATGTGCATTTAGTCTATCAGTATTTAAACAGCTGAACTGCAGTCATGACCTAAAATATGGCTTATGTTGTGGGCAGGTCTGTTTGAGGACTGCTTGGAAGAGTCGGAGGCAGAGGAGTTTGCTATCGTAAGCAAAGGTGACATTGCCGAGCCATCAGGAAGAGCTGTAGCTATTTCTGGAAACAAAGATGTCATGTTAAAGTTGGACAAATGAGAGTTGGTCATGTGCATTGGCGGCATATCAGGGAGCAGAGGAAAACTTGGTTGAGCAAAACCGACAGGTCTGGGAGGAGACAGAATTGATCCAAATCGGTTATTTAGGCTTCCACTGTTTACTTTCTCAGTGCTAGGATTTGAGAACATCTGATTGGAAAAATAGGGGATGGAAATATCATTGGACAGTGTAGGATGAGCAGGAGAGTACGGGGGATAGAAGGAGGGTAGAGTATTTTGGGGGTCTACAGGGATGAGGGCTGGCGTTCGAGTGGCACTAGGCTGAGTAACCTGTGGAATGAAAGAAGTATTAGCATTTATCGGTGGATTCATGCCACCCTCGGGAATAAAAGGAAAACCGAAATTTTGTGATAGTGTATGCTGGTCAGGCGCTGAATTATCGTTAGGTACCTGTGGGCTATCGGGCATGAAACGAACAATACTTCCTCTCTTGTCTGTAGGAGGCTGCTGGCGTCCAAGAATCATACTACCACTAGTAGACAGAGGAAGATGGGGAAGACTTGGGTCAAAGACATTACTGTGTCTTTGGTTTCCAGAACGATTCCTCTCAGGCTGACGAATTTTGGAACCACTGCTGTCTTGCAAGGGATGCCTCGATCGCTGGGGAACTGAAGAATTAGTGGGACGTACAGGAGGCCCTTGCTCAGCATTTCCGTGAGACACGGACGGATGGGGCAGAGCTGGCCTTGCAACACCATGCATGTTGGTTGTGGCTGGAGGGTTCATGTGGCCCTTGGTCCCATGACTGTCAGTTATCCTCATGGGATTGGACTTCTGTACAGAAACATTGGGACTTGTGTTTCGACCTTGAATATCTCCTGAAGAAGAAGAACTTGAGAAAGGAATATTCAAGGTGCTGTTCCTGGTGTTAATTACACCCAGGGACATGTCACAGCTTTCCCTGTTCTGACTCTCACTCTCTCTTCTAATATGGACACTTTCATGAGTTGGGGGACAATTATATTCAATTGCAGAGGACGGACCACACTGTGTGTTCCTCTGATGTTCTGAGAGTGATCTCTGGCTTCCAAGGACCTGATCACCAAGGTGAGGGGCAAGTAAGCTCTGCATGAAACTCTGGTGGCATGTATTTTCACTGTCCCTCGGTGGGATGGCATTTCCTGTTGGGATACTCTGAACTGGTGGATAAGGTAATCTCTTTTGGCGGTCGACTGGTGGTGCACCGGGGTTTTGACTAATTCGAAAAGCCTGCGACTGCATGCTCCTCAGTGATGATACAGGGTTTCCTATTTCGTTATTTCTTGACGATTGTACTTCGAAATTACTCGGGGGCTGCTGACTGGCTCCACTTGGTTTAAATGTCTGACAGTCAGAAAGGCGGATATCCGAGGCAACGGGATGGTCCACGCGACCCTGCATATTGTGAATGGCTAAACTCTTATTCCTGGGAACATCAAGATAGCTTCTCATTTCAAGCTGATCCGAAACTCTGGAACCCTGAATCGATATGCCCATTCTCTGCTCTGAATTAGAAGATGTCTTTCCAATGAGGGCCTCAGCAGAGTAACTTGAAACTCTATTTCTCTCCGGCCTGTGTGGAGTACACGTCATGTCTGAAGGTCTAGTCACAATACTTGGCTGGGACACCATTTGCTGCTCTATGCCTCTCGATGTCAAAAGCCTCTGCATCGGATTGTGCCCAGATACGTGTTCCGAAGAAACCCCTGAACCTTGCTGCCTGCTTCCAACATCCGGCTGCTGGTGCATCATATCTTGACTGAGATGGTTCTGGGGATGGTTATGGTGGTTCCGGCTAGTTGAAGGGTTTTCACAGCTCTTCTCCGGCTGGGAACTTCCAAAGTGTTGCTGCATCTGCTGCTGCATCTGCTGATGGTGGGGATGTGGCTGCCCGCTCTTGGGGCGGGACTGCTCAGTTCCGTGGTGCTTTGGTTGCAAGGAAAGCTGCGAGGCCTGAGTGCCCTGCACAAGACTCCTCTTTTTCTGCATCTGAACTTCCTGCTGTAGAGTCCTCTGCTGGTGGACATTATGGGGCTGAGAGAGGACAGAGCTCTCGGCGTGAGGTACGTGATGCTGCAGCTGATATAAATGATGCCTCTCTCGTAACTGCCCCACTTGGTGTTGCTGCTTTAAGTAGAGGTGGTTACTATGCAGGTGGGCTACCCCCTGGGCTGGGACATGCTGTTGCAGGGCCTGGAGATGTTGATTGGCCTGCGTTGGCTGCTGCTCGGCCACCGAGTTCTGAGAAGTGCACTGGACTTCCGTCAGCCTCAGTGCGGGGGCCACAAAATTGTTACTAGCTGGGAATAATCGCGTAAGGCCATCTCCATGGGCTGGGTTGCTGAGAGGCACCGCAGAGCTCGCAGAGTCGGGAGGGAGCTGACTGACCATCATCTGAGCCTGATCAGAAATGCCGTCCGGAGTTCGGCTCATCAGGGACATAGCCTCAAGCCTCAGGGCTGGCGGACAGTGCTTTTGACGTTTAGCTGAAGACAACAGAAGGTCATCTTGGACAGCACGCTTAGCAGAGTCTTTGCGGCTTTCCTGACTTGGCTTTAAGAGCGGCTCTTGGATCTGTGGATTTGGGAGGGTGCCAGTAATGGTATTCAGCTGTTCCTGGGGATAGTCGGTCATCAGAGGCACTCCAGGAGGCTGACTGGTGTAGGAGCTAGATGCCACCGTCATGTTAACCGTGGCAGGAACAGTCGTTTGCTCTGAAGCTTGGGACATCCCGGCACAGCTGACCAGAGGATGGCTGATGCCGCTCTGGTGGATGAGATTATTCACACTCAAACTGGTGATGCTAGGTGGCTGAGAGGTGGAAACCTGTAAAGAGGCATTTGATGTTTTAATTCCTACAGAGCAACTTGGTTTCCCAAGGGGCCGATCCACCGTGGCTTCAATCGAATCCTGAGAATTAAATTCACTTGGTGTCACTTCTGCCTGTCCTGTGCCACCCTCTTTAGACAGCTGTGCTTTGAAAGGCTGGTCCCCCTCTAAAGGTGGCGCATCGGAAGGCTTCGAAGTAACTTCCCTCATGTCAGCCTGGCTGCCAGCTCTTCCCTTCTCCAGGCTGTCCTGATCAAAAATAGCTCTTGCCGCAAGAGCGACGATGTCCGTTTGCTCTACAAAGGTACAGCTGTCACATGTATTCGTCGTCGTGCTGCTGGTGACATCCTCTCTAGCCGTTTCAGGAAGCATGGATGCCACCGAGAAACTACGACTGCTCCCAGAGCTGGTTGACATGGGAGAGTCGGCCTGCCTGCTGACAAGCAAGGAACCACCGATAACCTCCGGATCGGGGACACAGGAGTGATGCGGTCCCGGGTCTCTATCGTCACTGTTCATCAGTAACAGCTCCTGTTTGGGATGTAAATCGACACCTGAATCAACTATTTTAGAATGTTCCGAAGAAAAGTCAGGATGGTCCACCTGGACTGGAAGAGACAATTTCTGAGGGTCTTTCTCTTTAGCGAGACCAGAGAGCAGTGCAGTCAAACCTTGCCCCTTTAATAGACCTGTCGTTTGCATCGTAGCAGATGAATCCTGCTCCACCCGGCAAGGTTCAGCAATGATCTCTACCTCGGAAACACAGTCGGTACTTGCAGTGCTAGCGGTAGATGACAGACCAGAAACCTGAGAAACCAAAGTGCGGGGATCACTTGGAGATGGAATCAACACGTTGGCCGAAGTGCAGGATTTGGCAGCATCTGACAACGCCAAACTAGTTAGTGGCTTATCCTGAGATGTCTCTCGTTGCAAAATGGGGGCAGAATCTTTGGATTTTGCTGGGGCCATGACAAAATGTTCACTTGCTACAGATTCCTGGGAGGGTGAGCTAGTCTCTTCTGCTGACTTAGATCTGGGTACAGATTCAGGTATCACTGATTCAGAATTCAGAACATCCACAGAATGTGAACCAGAAACACTTACGCTATTTGCCTGGCACACGGCAACAGATGGTAACACAACAGGGAGGCTTTCCAGCAGTCCATCATTACATGATGGCTCTGCGGGGGCTTCAGTGCTGGGGCAGTCTAACTTGCCCACGTCTCTGACTGGATTCAGGGGGCATGCTGACTTGTTAGCTGCTAAGTGTTTCTTGGCACCTGGCTTCTTATTCAACCTTTTTGACTTCACGTTAGGTAAACAAGCTACGGTGTTCACTGAGGGAGTAGTTACTAGATTGTAAGTATTGGGTAGTGTGGCTGAATTATCCGTTGTCATGGGAGATGCTACAGTTGTTGTTAACGAAACACAGTTAACTGGGGTGGTCTGACTATTTGCAGCAGTTGGAGGATTGGCAGGCTGGCTAATAGACAACTGTACACAGCTTTGCCCAGCCATCTGTGATATGCTTTGATTGAGGCTGGCCAAAGCTCCAAACGTATTCAGGGCAACATTGGTATTTGGATCTTCGCTGGTGGTGGGTTGGATAATTTGCATAGGGGTTTGATTTGTAGTTCCTGGTGAGGACATCACAGGCTGCAAAGCAAAGAGCTGTCCATTTAAAGAAATGGTTTGAGGCTGTTGTTGGTTTGACATGGTAACAGAAAAAGTTTGTGTTGAACTAGATGTTGATAAAGATGAAGGTCTCGGTAATATATGGACAAGATGCTTTCCTCCAAAAGTCTGTGGGGTTGAAACATTTTGCACTGAATTATTAGACCCTATTAGAGCACTGGCTCCATTGACCGGGAGTCGAACAGAACCAGGAGGTGGAGCCGAGAGGAGTGGCAAGGGGTTCTGATTAGCTGCCTGTATGATCACTATCTGTTGACCTACTGTTTGGTTGGGAACCTCTGCTCTCATCACCGTTGGGCAAGGGGTAGTGCTGGGGGGCTGAAGAATGATAACATTTTGATTAGCTGGCGCTGCATTCACAGCCGACCCAACGGGCTGAGCCATCTGAATAACCTGCATTGCTGAATTCAAAGGAAGGATATTTTTTGGAGGCTGAGATTTAACTTGTGGTTGGGCAATCAGTGGCTGCATAGGTAAAGATGGGCAAGAAGGCAAGGTTACAACTACTTGCTCAACTGCCTGCCCATCTGCTGGGAAGGAATTACTCAAGTTGATGCCTGTAGTGACGTGTCTACCATGGTTGGTTGTGGTAGGGCTGGGACCAGACTCATTTACTACCGGAGTCACAGCAGAAGAAGGTGTCTGGCTTAAGGGCTGAATAGTGTTTCCCGCCAGTTGCAAAGTAGTCCACGTGGTCTGTGTGTTTCCAGCGGAGGAAATCCGGGTAAGGCTATTCATGTTTTTTAAATCTGAAGCGCTAATACTTGAAGAAGGCAAAGAACAAGAAAGAGTCCAACTACTGTCCAAAGGGGTTGCAGAGAGAGTGCTTACGGGAGTGGTGGTCTTCCCTCCTCCAGGGGCAGAGGGGGCCACCACTGCGGTAACACCTGCCAAGTCTGCACCCTTGCTAATGCTCGCTGGACAAGAATCACCTACAGACCTGGGAGGCTGGGAGCAGACCGTGGTGGTAACTGAAACGACGAAGGTGGTTTGAAAATCATCTCTGAAATCCTGTATGCTCGGGCAGGACTTGCTTCCATGGTGCACGTTCGCGGCAGTCGCCGAGGAGGTGGTGGGGATGCTTGTGGTACCGGGGACTGTCTTCTTCACTGATCTGGGGCTCTCTTGCCCATTCTTATTTTCAGGAGATTTTTTATCATTTACACATGTGTGCAAGGACCGATGGTGGCGGGGTTCGGGCCCAACGGGAACAGCGATCAGTGAGCCGCTGGTGGCACCAAGCACACTCGATTCGCTTTCGGAGGTGGAAAGCGCGAGAATGTTCTGAGCAGAAATGGTAGCAGGAAGACAAAGAGGAACAGGTTGGTTGGCAGCCAGGGCAGAAACTGTGGTCTGACGCCACGGCTTGTTTTCAGCAGGGTAAACTCCAGAAATAGACCCAGGAGTTGCCAGATTGCAAGCCCTCTGTACTGGTACCACATTGGCAGTTTGCTTTTGTAGATTATGACCAACATTGAAGGTTATCCCCTGAACAGCTGTTCCCGGGCTCTGTCCACCAGGCTGACTCCCGTTGGAATAAACAATGATATTTTTCTGAACCTGATCACTGGGAATAACAACAGAGACCTTTGAGTTTTTAAGATTTCCTTTCCAGTGGATTGTGGGGTCATCATATAGGCATATGTCATTTGCTTTCAGTAACTCAATATATCGGCCATTTTCTTTTTGAATTTCTTCCAGTTGTTTACGTAGCTTTTTAATTTCTTCAGCTACAATATTAAAAATAGAAATGAAACAATTACCTGTTAATGTCAGTATTTATGGTAACTTAAGAAAAAGCTGTGTGCTAACTACTGAATTATAATTCTAGTATTTCTAAATACCTCAACTGAGAATCTTCAGTTCTTTTCTAAAGCAAATTCCTTCTCCTTTTTACAGTGGTGTATCAAGCCTCTACTGAATCCTTTTTAAAGAATGGAGCACTGGGTGTTATACGAAAACAATGAAGCATGGATCACTACATCAAAAACTAATGATGTACTGTATGCTGACTAACGTAACATAATAAAATTATATTTAAAAAAAAAAGAATGTATCATTAAGGGTCAACAACCCAAAGGTCAGAAATTACTCACAATGTAGAAATTTCAAAATTCCCAATTCAAAAATTCCCAATAGGGCAGCTACAAAGGTAAAAGAAGGGAAGACATACTGATATCATGGTAACATGTTAGGAAAATAACACTGAATATCAATATAATAGCATTTAAATGCTGTAACAGCGAACACTACTTGTGGTGGTAATAGTCTCTTTTACAAATGGCTTTAAACTCCCTTCTAGGGGCACCTGGGTGGCTCAGTGGGTTAAGCGTCTGCCTTCAGCTCAGGTCATGATCCCAGGGGCCTGGGATCGAGTCCCGCGTCGGGCTCCCTGCTCAGCAGGGAGTCTGCTTCTCTCTCTCCCTCTGCCCCTCCACCTGCTTGTGCTCTCCCTCTCTCTCTGTCAAATAAATAAAATCTTTTAAAAATAAAATAAAATAAATAAACTCCCTTCTATTTTACTCTCTGAAACAACAGAGCCCAAGTAGAATGTGTAAAAGTAAAGTAGTAGAGCACCAAAGAAAGCATCAATAACAGAACTTGAATTTTCCTTGGTAGGGCCAAGGCATATACACTACTGTCACACCCCTACTGTTTCCGAAGGGGGAGAACTTCACCCACAGATCCTACAACTGGGGCAGCCTTGGGTGCTGGTATTTATGCTCTGTGACCCTACACATCCCACCTGTCTTGCCACAGTGGTAGATAGTCTCCCCTCGCCCTCCACCAAGGGCGGCTAATCTTCAAAGCCCATGCCCTATGAGGGGGCCTGAAATAAAAAGTTCTGCTATGACAAGGATGAGCTGAGACTAGCAGATTATTCTTCTCAGACATTTAAACTAAGAGACACAGAAGAAAGATGCCAACGTGCCAGGGACATCAGAAACTAATGGACAATTATTATGGACCAAATAATGATGACGACTGTTCTCACTTACTACACACTTACTACATGACTGGCACTTTTCACTCATCATCTCATTTAATAATAGTAATAATAATGATAATGACCACAGTAACGGGTAACATTTACTATATGCCCTCTTTACTCTAAGTAGTGTACCTGCATTATTTCTTTTAATCCTCATAACAGCCATTAGATGGGAAATACCTATTGTCATCAATATTTTGAGATGTGAGAAACAGTCTCGGAGCAATCGCATAAATTTGTCTAAAATCAACCACATACATGCTAGGATTATCTTCATTTTAAGATAAGGAAACTGAGACTAGGAGAGGTGAGGTAAATAGCCACGGGTACTGAGTAAGTGAAGAGGAGACTCAACCCAGGTGGGCCTGACTCCCAAGGCCACCACTCAGACCACGGCCCAGCCTGTCATGTGGACAGTGAGTACATGGGGAAGCTGCTGGGGGAAGAAAAGAGAACAGATGCACCAAAAAGAACCAAAGAAAGGATAGTAGTCAGACTTAAGCAGCCTCAAGCCCTGGCCCATCTGCTCAGCTTTTCCTGAGCCCCAGGCAACTGGTATTTTTCTAACAGGTTCCCTTTTCCCTAAGGTGACTTGACTGCCTCAGCCTCTAGGCTGTGAAACCAAAGGAGCTCTCCTCAGAAAGTCCACACATCATTCTAGCCTTAACATCCCTACTGTGGGGTGCCTCAGAACAGTTACCAAACATATATTATGAAACTACCTACCTACCAGCATCACAAAACAAAGCCTGGATTGTAAAAGACAGCTGACTTGGGTGAGGGGGTAAGCTGTAATCTAACTTAAAGTAAGCAAAGAGAATTCAGAACGCTGACCTTCCGGATATACAAAACGCAGCCCAACACTGCCCCCACCTCAGCAAATTCTACCTTTGTTCCTCGCCTTTTAAGGTGACCTATTGAGCTGTCACAGGAAATTCTTTCTCTGCTCTTGTGAGAGCCATAAATAAAGAACAATTCAAACCGCCTACTCCTCTGAGCTTTATACTTGCCTGGGGTATTTTTCTTTTCAGCTGTTATAAAAAACTTAAAATTTTTTAACAATGTGATCATCTAAAAAAGTAATGAATAATAAAAATCAAATTTCACTAAATGATCAGGCAGTCTGATACACACATTACATGCAATGTAAACAATTATGAACGGAATGTTTTGACCTTTTCAGTTAATTCACAGTTAGGTCTTGGCCCAGGCATATCTTTATTTTATTTTTAAGTTACACTGAGCAGGACTCTCCCCTATATCCTCTAGCTGGAAGATCAAAGTGGAATAAAAGAGATCCAGCATTATTTGTCTCATGAGTTAAGCAAACATGAAGTACACAAAAGAGTCCAAAATCAAAATTCTGTATGCCTGAAAGATTAGAGTTGCTCAAGGAGGGGTGGGGTGGGGGGTGGGTAGGTAAACTAAGATGAATTTATTTTGCAACACTATTCTCTCAGACCCACTGAATGCACAATCTTAATAATGTTTCTGGTCCAAAAAGCCTTCTGTATCCCATGTAAGTTGACCTGTGACACAAAGACCTGAACACTGAAAAAACAATAAAAAGTAAGAATCTTAAAATCTTTACCTTGTTCATTGTTTCCTCCATTAAGCAGGAGTTCATCATTTTGCCTTTTCAATTCTGTTATATATTTAAAGGCTTGGTCCAGGATCATATTCTTGCTCTGCCAAAGAGAATTAACCATTTAAAAGTTTCACTGAAGAGTAAGAACTTGCAGAAAGAAACTTAAAGCTTTGGTTTTATCACATATATGTGACATGTATCTTTTCAAAATTAAAACAGGCACCATATTCAAATGCTTCTACTGTTCATTTTTCATTTACTAAGTATTTATTGTGCATCTACTGTGTGTCAGGCTCTGTTCTAGGCACTAGGGATATAATAAACAAAACAGACAAAATTCCTGACCTTTAGGAATATACATTATATATATATGTTTGTGTCCCCCTGTAATTCATGTTGAAACCCTGATCCCGCATATGACGTTATTTGCAGGTGGGCCTTTGGGAGGTAATTAGGTCATGAGGGTAGATCCCTCGTGAATGAGATCAGTGCCGCTAGAAGAAAAGACATGAGAGAGGTGATCGCGCTCTCTGTCATGTGAGGACATAACCAGGAAAAGAGCATACACCAGGAACTGATGTATGCTTAGGCTTCACAGGCTCCAGAACTGTGAGAAATAAATTTTCTGTTGTTTAAACCACCCGGGCTATGTTATTTTTCTTATAAGAGCCCAAACTAAGACACTGTACTATAATCTATTTTGCATGGGGAGGTTGGAGAGGACCCCTCTTGTAAGACAAAGTAAAAACCAGAAGGAAGTACAAGGAAGTATGCCCCGTGGATATATGGAGGAAGAGGGTCCAGGTATTAGGATCAGCAAGGGCAAAGGCCCTCAAGCAGGGCTGTGTTCACACATTGTAGGAACCGTGGTGAGGTGAGCAGAACTAGAGTAAAGTATATAGGGGAAGAGTGGTAGGAGGAAGAGGCCAGAGAGGGCTTTCAAGGCCATGTAAAGATTTTAGACTTAAATATTATTCTTTACTCTATGAACAATTGTTAAAAAATAAAACACAATAAGTGACATTCCTTTTGACTTTAGTTCTCTAGACCTTATTCCAGAAGCAACTGCCATAAAGTTATTTATATATCCTTCCAGAAATATTCTAGGCTGATACGTGGATCTATTTATCTATCTTAAAAAAAAAAAAAAAAAACAGATAGGAGGATACTATAAACAGTACGCTACATTGTTCTTTTTTATTTAAAAATATATCTTGTTGGAGATATTTCCCTATAGAGTTTAGATATCTACGTTATACTTTGTAAAGGCTGAATTTATTTTATTTTTGAGTCCATTACTGACAACTCTTAAGCTGTATAAAAGACATTTTGTTTTTTTATTTTTCAGCTATTAAAAATGTTGCGGTGAATGTTTAATTTCTATTCCAGTATGTATATTATTAAATATCCCTAGTACTTTATCAGATAGCTCTTTTCAGGTAGGAATCAGTGATTTAGGGCTTTGGTTCACAAAGTTACAATTCTGGGTTTCTTAGACTGAGTCCCAACAGAGACCCAATATAATCTAGGAAACATTTTACAGAGAAAAAATAAATACTGTCCTTTCTTAAAGCAAGAGTTGAGACAAAGACAGAACCTGATAATACCCATCTACTGCCTCTCTACTGCAGATGGGGCTAAGGACATGTAGCAATAGTGAAGAAAATCTTAATCTACTTGGCTTCTGGGAGCCAAATACTGACTTTCATTGCACATTCTAGGACACCAAGGAAGTGAAATAACTATGGTTTCCTTTCAGAGAAACTTGTAGGAATGACAACCAAGAACAGGAAAGTAAGATATTACTGGGCAAACACCAATATTTCCTGAGAAGCTACTGTACATTGAGATGTGGAGAAAGAAAAACAATCAGAAGACATAACAGAAGACAAAACATAGTTCCTGCCCTTAAATTTGCTATCATATTAAGGAAACTCAAAGTGCATTAAAACACACACACACAAATGAAAAAACACACTTATGCAAGACTAAGTACCATCCTGTAGAAGAGAATGAAAAGAAACTGAAGTGTAAGATCTTGCCAAGGGAGATGGTATTGAGAAGCAAGCAAATTGATCTGGCCCTCTGAAAGCCTGGGGAGGTTCAGGACTGGGAAGCTCCAGCTACCACAAAAGGTGGGGTGAGGAATGGGGTTAAATTGAGGGGACTGGTGGAAAGATTCTTCTTATGCAGAAATAAAAATTAACCCCCTCCCCCATACACACACATCCTACTGGATGACTTCCCCTTCCTGCCCCAACTGCAGGAGACAAGTTTATTTTCTGTGAAATTTGAAACAGAGAATTTTGGCCTCAGGAATGGTTGGCACAGAAGTGGACAAGATGAGGCAACTCAGTGAAGACAGGAAGGTAAAGTAAAATTCTGCCTCCTAAAGCATGAGACTCTCCAGCACCCTTTCCCCAATCCAGCTCCCAGAATATGGCAACCAGCCTTATACTCCTCTTCCCAGCCTTCCCATTCGTAGATAGGGGGCTGAAGGATTTTTGTCTGGAAAATAAAAGTTAATACTATTCCCAAAATTAAACAGGCTACCAATATTGATATTTTGTAATGCTACAAAAACAATAACACTAGCTTACAACCTAATCACTCAACAGTTAGGGCACCAAAAGTCAAGCCTATTCAATCGGCTTCTTAATGCCTCATTCTCAAATATGAGAACACAGCTAAGTATCACTAAACATTTAAGGAAAGTCTCCAAAATGAAAGACAAAACACCAAAACAAAGGGGAAAAAAAGAAAATCAGAAGAAACAAAGACAAGAAGAAGAAAAAAATTTTAAAACCTATATAACATCCTCAGAGATGACATGATATTGTATTCATGAACCAAACATGTGATACGAAAAAGAACAAAGAGAATAAGAAAAAGACTCTTGAAAATCCATTTATCAAACCTTATGGTACCACTACCAAAGTCTGTTATTCTCCCTGGGTAAAGAAATTTTAGGTAAAGAAATCCCTAACAAAATTTTATCAAACAGTATCTACTGAAGACAAATAACTACAATTAGATTAAAAGTATGAGAGCTGAAATTAAAAACAGAAGAGTTGGAAAAGACCAATCAGTTGAGACTGAAGAAGGGCAGAAGGTTCCAGAAGTAAAGTCTCAAAGGAAAAAGAGAAAATGGAAATTATGTGATACACTTGACTATGTAGAAACTCTAAACAGACTGTTGAAAGTGTGGAAAGAATTAAAGATAGGTATAGAGAGAGGTGCCTAGCTGGCTCAATCAGTAGAGCATGGGACTCTTAATCTCAGGGTTGTGAGTTCAAGCCCCATGTTGGGTATAGAGCTTACTTAAAAATAAAAAATAAATTTAAAAAAATTTAAATAATAACAAGATAGGTATATAAACAGTTAAGCAAATGAAAAACGAGGCAATTACTAACCCAAAAAACACAAAAGTTACATATAGGACAAAACATAGTATTAGTACTCCTTCCTACCATAAACAATATTTTCAGTCTAAAAACCAAAAAACTGAATATCAATTTAATCAAAAGTTGGGGCGGAATTATATTGGGAGGATTAGACAAGGCAAAGACAAAGGAAAAGAATAATAAGTCAATAGATAAAATCTAAAATAGAAAAATTAAGATATAGTAATATAAGCTTATTATTTCAAAATATAAAGGTGTATTCCAGAAGAAACAGTTGAAAATGGATGCCTTTCAGTTGTTGTATTGGACTTGGGAAACAAGCAGGCCAGAGACTAATATTGTTGTTTTTTAAGCTTTTTAGTGCTATTTGTTATGTTTATATATTAATTTTCACATATATTAATTTAATTAAAAATTAACCAAAAAAGGCTAACACAAATTATGAAATCCCATTATAATGAAACACTATATTACCATGAAAAATAAAGGTGATCATATGAGGAAAGGTATCCCTAACTAAAAGTCTACTATATACTGATGAATGAAAATGACAAGGCAGGTTATAAAACAGCACTCAGTGTCTATCTATATATCTATCTATCTATCTAATCATAAAGCAATGTCTGAAGATATACATAACAACATTTGTAACAGTAGTTATAACTTAGAAGTAGCACGTCAATTTATTTTTCAAACTTTTTTACGCCTTTCATATTGTTTCCATTTTGTTTTATTTTGTTTTGTTTTCCTCATTATCAGAGGAAACAAAAAGCTATCTTCATGAGGGAAAACTCTCCCCTTTAATAAGCTGAGATTTATGTACCACTGGAGGTTGATAGGGCACGGAGAACAAAACTGAGATATTTGGAAGATTCTAGGTAAGAATTTAAAGACAAAAAAATATGATTGACAGAAAATAAAAGAAATGCCTGGTAAATATAATAGCACATAAAAAATGGAATCATGGGACTGAATAATTCAAGATCTTAAAGATCTAGAAATTACGTGGTCCATTCGATCATGTAGAACACTCTACTAGAAGACTGCTATAAGTATGGGGAAAACTAAAGATAGATACATAGAAAATTAAGCAAATGAAAAACAATGAGGCAATTAACTATATACCATAAATGACAGGAAACAAAAATAATCACTCTGAGCAAAGAAACAACTCAGGGAATTATCTGTTCATAAGTAATGAATGAAAATAGGAGTGGACTTCTTACCTGCTTCAGGGCAGGGGAACATGGGATCAGCTCTCCTATCCTGTTTATTCCGGCATTGATTTTCTTCTTTCTATGCCTCTCCACTAGATAGAGGGGAAAATCCATTTATCAAACCTATGGAACCACTGCCAAAGTCTGTTATTCTCCCTGGGTAAAGAAATTTTAGGTAAAGAAATCCCTAACAAAATTTTATCAAACAGTATCGACTGAAGACAAATAACTACAATTAGATTTCTAAGAATGTCGTATTTTAAGTCTAGTATTATAGGAACTGATATAAGTAATACTCTTATTAACATTTTTAAAATGTGATCTATAATAATTAAATTCAAATTATAAACAGAAGTTGCTAATATTACATCACTGTTGAGGCCATTATTATGGTTTCAAGTAATTACTAGAGATTTTAGTGATAACTAAAATTTAAGAACCCACTAACAAGCTAAGATACTAAACAGCTGCCTTTTCATATGGGCAAATGAGACCTACTTAGATTACAGAACCTTAAAACACCTCTTAGGATGTCTAGAAGGCATTTTTCAAATAGAACAGCCGTTAGTTATGACTTAAAATTTCTACAGAGTCTGGTCTATTCACTTTGGCCACATAAGACTTTTCCCATCTAAGAAATTGTGCAACTGACAATATCTCAATCAAATTAACTAAGAAATATTCCAGGCTTACATGCTACAACTTTATAAAGATCATATGGAAGGGTCAAGAGGGCACAAGATGATCTAAATAATTTCAACAAGACACTGTAAGTAGAAACATTAGTCTTGGCTATTTCCTGTCAGGTTTCTGAAACCTTCCTTTCTAACAAGACTCCAGTACTTCTAATAGGATGATCTTTCAGATTGACCACAAGCAGGTCTTGTTTTGTAGAATACAGACTTTTTGCTTCATAGTCTAGCAGGAAAGACTTCTTTTCAATGACATCTAATCATTCTCTCAAAATAAATTACTATCAGGACACATTTATGACACCATGTAAGTTGATTCCAATAAAAATAATTAGTTCCTATGGCCAAAAAAAGATCAGATTTAATTAATTTGGCCAAAGAACACAAAAGAATAAAGTATAACTCACATTTCTTCTGAATTCTCTAACAATAGTATTTGTTCTTATCTAAGAGTGATTTTTAAATGGGTGGAGGTGGAAAAAAAAAACCCAACAACATTAAGACTCTTTACCCACAGTGATAAAGGGGAATTCAAAGGCAGGAAATTCCCATTTTGGGGAGCAGCAATATTCCACCAGTGTTTACCACCTCTTTCCATAGACAAAAATTCCCCCAGGGTCCTTTCCTTAAGGAAGGGAAGATATCGTTTATAGAGTAATAGATAATAACTTCTAAAATATTTTGTTTGAGATCTGGACTGTAGCCCCTGAAAAATAAAATGTTATAAAATGTACCAAATTGTAAAAGTACACACAATTCCTTCTATAAATGCTTATCCAACTTTGGCCTAGAAATTTGATATATGTATTTTCTACATTTTTCCTATAATTGAGGACTCCACAACTTCATTTAAGCTATTCACATTTCAAGGACCTTTAAGATCTGCAGCCTGCTGCTCATCTCTTCCCTACTCCTCTAGGTAGCTAGCCCCCTCTGGAATTTCTGCAAAGACACATACTCTTTATTCCATTTGGGAGAGGTAGAGCTGGACTCCCTCAGTGAGTGAAATCACTTAAACCACTAGTTTCAGGGGCATATTAATCCTTAAATTATCTAAATAGACAATAATTTAGAAGATGATAAGCAGGGGCGCCTGGGTGGCTCAGATGGTTAAGCGTCTGCCTTCGGCTCAGGTCATGATCCCAGGGTCCTGGGATCGAGTCCCGCATCGGGCTCCCTGCTCCTTGGGAGCCTGCTTCTCTCTCTCTCTCTCTCTCTGTCTCTCATGAATAAATGGATAAAATCTTAAAAAAGAAGATGATAAGCAAACCATCGTCATGAGACTCAAGGGGCGTTTTGTCAATTAAACAATAAAGGAACAAAAAAGTAAGGAACAGAGGTGCCTGGGTGGCTCAGTAAGTTGAGCATCTGCCTTCAGCTCAGGTCATGATCTCGGGGTCTTGGGATTGAGCCCCATACAGGGCTTCCTGCTCAGCAGGGAGTCTGCTCTTCCCTCTACCCCCCCCCTCACTCATGCTCTCTGTCTCTCTCTCCCTCTAAGAAATAAATAAAATATTAAAAAAAAGTAATAAGGAACACTTTCCTAAAACATAATGAATAATGATGCTATGCTTATAACATAAAAACTTACAATCAACTACAGTATAATTTCAATTTGAATGCAAAAAGTGCTAACAAGTAAAATTGAAATTGTTTCTAACCTGCATTATGTGTCTCCCGGTTTTTCTTCCTGAAACAAAAAGTGCAGATACAAGGAACATGAAAATAATGGGAAAACATTCTTACCACTTTATATTTGGAGAACTCTAAAAATAAATTTTATGAATTTGTATTTGTTGTATCAGCAAGAAACCATCTGAAAAAATATTTTCTTAATATATATTATGGTATGAAAACCTAACTGCAGATACATCAGTATAAATTTAGAATCTACAATTTCTAGAAGTAACTACAATTCTCTATTCTTCCATACCCAGAAGTCATTGGCTAGGAAGTAAATCAACCACTGAAAAAACCTTAACTATTTGAAAAATGTAATTAAAGAGCTAGTCAACTCTCAAAGTGATATGCCGAGTAGGTGACTTCTGATGTTTGCCCTGGTGCCCAGCAAGGGGTGCTGTGAACACCAGTGAGGGATACCAGCAACAGAAGAGAGGAAACTTCGAATCCCCAGGGAGAAAAGCACGGCAGTCACCAGCACCCATGCACAGACAATTGGCATTTGAGCCATCTTTTGCATTTGTGTACCTAAAAGCTAATCTCCTAAAACCACTGATTTTCCCATTTATGTACAAACATTAGCATTCTCTAATAACTATTTGGTAAGGAAAGAGAATGGGGATTTTAATATTAATGAAAGCACCGGGCATGAAATTCTAAGCAGAAACACTGCCCAAAATGCTAGAAATTCAGAAGGAGGCTTATACAAAGAACCAGAAGTAATACTGTACTGATGTGCATATTGTAATGTCACAAAATTATAATGTTACAAAATGTCTATTCAAATTGACTTCAGCCTAAATCAACTTACGATCTACAAAGACTGTTAATACTGTGCGCAAGTAAAAATTTCAGGAGAAAGTAAACATTTAACATAGATTTGGTATTATACAATTTTAATTACTGATTATCATTCTTACTTGTTACGCTGTTAATAAAATAAGAAGGACAGCTAAATTTTAGGCACCGAAATGAAAGTTCCCTGAGGACTACCTATTTAGCAAAGTAGGGACTAATTCTGCTTATCTGCCCAAATTATATATTATTTTTGGACCAGGGCTACATACCTGTGCTGCTTTTTTGTAGGAGTCTCATTCTCTGTCATTTCTGGCATGATTACAGTGATAGGAACCTACAAGGCATAGAAAGACACACCAGAAAGTTTAAAGTTAGTATGTTAGAGACACTGATTAATTAATAGCAATTTGGTTTGAAAACCAAAATGCTAAAAAACAAAAGTGACATCATGAAGAAGTGCTGGCTTAGCTGTCATGGATAGAAAAAGGTATCCTTTCCTTTAAGAAAGGTATAAGAAAACAAGACAAAAAACATTATAACTAGCAGATGGAGAGCATGGTGAATGTCAAATGTGAGGTATAGCCAGAAAGTGCTTGAGAAGACTAGACTAGGGCAAGATCATTATGGGCTTGGAAATCTACAAAGGCTTAAAGGCAGTGTGGATTTGAGCAAGACCTGGAAAGACAGGTAAAACATATTTGACTTGGAAGAGTATGTTCTTTGTTCATGGTACTGTTTGATATGTTCTACAAAATTTAAACTGGACAATGGTCTTCCTCTCTGAACACAGAAAAAACAAAAGTGACAAGCGTACAAACATGTAATATTCCATACACGGAAGCAACCACTCACTCAACTCATTCACTCATTTGCTAGCCCTCTCCCAAACTCCTAGAAGTCGTACGTTATCTCTCAAGAGTCATTAAAATCTGGATAGGAGCATGAAAATTCTACTTATATTTAAAATATCAAGATACTAAAGAATATACATACTATAAGGAAATACATTCATATGCCAAAAAAAGCCTGAAAGAAAATACATGAAGATACTAGTTATAGTTACGTAAGGCCAGCAATATTATACGTGCTTTCTTTCCCTTCTCTGATTTTCAAAAATTTCATAATGAAAACCTTAATGCTTTAAGTCTCAGGGACAGACAGCCTTTCAAAAGCGGTCCATCCAGTTGGGATACCTGTTCCAGTACACTGGAGGAGGTACAAGTGCAATTTCCCATTTTCTGAGTGTAGAATCGGAAGTCAGAAAGCATGAGTTTAGGGGCACCTGGGTGGTTAAGTGTCCAACTCTTGATTTTGGCTCAGGCCATGATCTCAGGGTCGTGAGATGAAGCCCACGTGGGCCCAGTGCTAGGCAAGGGGCCTGCTTGGGATTCTCTCTCTCTCTGCCCCTCCCCACCAGTATGGTGCTCCCATGTGCTCTAAGGGGAGGGGAGGAGAGGGGAGGGGGGAAGAGGGGAAGGGGGGAAGGGAGGGAGGGAGGGAAGGAAGGAAGGAAGGAAGGAAGGAAGGAAGGAAGGAAGGAAAGCATGAGTTTAAAATCTGGTTCTGCCATTTCCTAGCCGTGAGGTCCTGAGGAAGCTAGATAGCCTCTTGGAACCTCAGATGTTTCATCTACAAAATGGATCATAATCAAAGCATCTAGACCACTGGGGTAGTTTGAGAAAGGAATGAAAAATGCAGGGGGAACACAGCAGCACGGTGCCTAGCAGCAAAAAGAATTCAACCAATGTTAGCCATGAATAATAATGGCAGTATTTCAGGTTTGGCTCTAGCCCTGGAAAGGGGGAGGAAGGGTCCAGGGAAGTAAGCAGAAGTGAATGCTGACAAGGTAATGACACGAAGTACTGGCCGAAGCAGCCTGCAGAGAAATGTGCACTCAAGACCCATTTCCAGCAGCTGACTCCACCTTCTTCCTAACATCGGTGATGGCACACATCAGCCTCAAAGCAACACGCTCACATGAGATAACCACATAATGACAAATTGGGACAGGTGAGTCAATAAATAAATCCCTGTCACCTTTCTCACCCAAGGGCTTGCAAAATTTCTTCACTTTTGATGCCTGGCTTCCAACGCCTCCTGTTTCTGATCCAAATCTATCATCTTCTGCCAGAAGATGGTCTATAAGTTATGTTTTCTTCTTACTATACAAGAGAAAAATCAGTGAATGTTTACAGTTGCTAGGTTTCCATTAGCAGCATGTAAAACGACTGGCAACCTCTGGCATGTAGGCAGATTTTTAGTGGCATACAGAATGACCCTGAATTCTCCCCACCACTTGAAAGCTAATGAGTGTAGTTGCTTTAAAAAGTCACTCTCCAATGGGTTGCCCATGTCCTCAACCCCCCCCCCCCCCCCCCCAAAAATGGTAGGAAGGACTATAGCCATTGGATGGTTCCCAGGAGATTCTCTCCTTTGTCTCTGACATGCTGCTCACTGTCCCTCAAGTTCTTACTTTCCTCCACCTACTCCACCTACACTAAGATCTGCCCTCAATTCTAAAATTATCTTCCCTCAATCTCCTACTTCTCTCTCCTCTCTTGTGATAGTGACTGAGAACTTACTCAAGGGTCCCCCCCCAAAGGCAGTGACACTAGAAGAGAGCTTCCAGGCCTGTGCATCATATATGCTCTAAAACATGTCGACTTGGGGGCTTCTTCCCAGACAAAGGAGAAGCCTGGGTAGAGCCCAGGAATCTGTTTTTTTCAACAAGGTACTAGTTAAAAACTACAGATTGTCCGCCCATCCCTGACCCACTGAATCAGTCTGAGGGAGGAATTCCAATCTTTAAGGGAGGAGTCTGAAATTTAATGATGTCCCCAGGGGATTCTTATCAGGAAAATTTAGAAAGGCAGGCAGGTATCTTTAGTTGGTGGAATTTCAGGCATCTGACTGATAGCCTATTGTAGGAGAGATTATTTGGGATACAGCAAGACAGCTGAACATATAATTTCACCTATAAACCCATAAGGTCAGATTTCTCGTGTATCCATGAGTCAGCATTTGGTCATTAATGTCACAGTTCCCGTTGTTCCTCTGGAGCACTTTTGAAAGTTTGCAGATTCATATTCCAATTAAGATACATGAAATAAAAGTTCCAATCTTCTTTTTTTTTTTTTTTTTTTAATATTTTTATTTATTTATTTGAGACAGAGAGAATGAGAGAGAGAGAGCACATGAGAGGGGGGAGGGTCAGAGGGAGAAGCAGGCTCCCTGCAGAGCAGGGAGCCCGATGTGGGACTCGATCCCGGGACTCCAGGATCATGACCTGAGCCGAAGGCAGTCACTTAACCAACTGAGCCACCCAGGCGCCCAAAAGTTCCAATCTTCTAAACATTTAGAATCTTAAAGGAAATGATGCTAGAGGCTTATCACATAAGTAAACATATTCATTGCATGGGGGCGGGGGTGAGAGGCAGGGGTTTATCTGAAAGAGGTGTATCATCCAGTTTACCAAATGTCACTATAAATATCCATCTCAAACCACATTTTAACCAATTCAATTACATCTATCAATGCACAGTTTCCATATGTTACTCCTGATATTAAAATTGCATTCCTCACATTAAGAACACTTATCAAAATAATAAACTATATAATATTGTCATAAATCCTTGCCCACTGATTCATTAACCTACTAAAAAGGAAATGTTACTTTTACAAATATACCTTTTAAAATATTTAAAGTGCCATGAATTTTTAAGGCAAAATTTCACAATGTTACATTAGTAACCATGAATTACTATTTTTCATGGTAAGAAAGAATTATTTCTGAAATAATCAAGTCAAATCCAATGGTTCTCAAAGTGTGGTTTTGATGGTTTTGAGATCACTTGCATCGAAATCAAAACTTTAAAACTGTTTTTGACTCTCACCGTAAAACTTACATTATAGTAAAATGCACAAATTTTAAGTGTAACATTGAGTTATGACCAATGCACACACCTGTGTGACTCAACCCCTATCACGGTACAGAACATTATTATGACCAGAGAAAGTTCTCATGACCTTTTCTAATCAATACTTTGCCCTACTCCCACAGAGGCAAACAGTGTTCTCATTTTTTTCACCACTGAACTTTATAATGCATTAACTGAGAACTCTGTTATGTCAAGCTTTCACTCAGCATAATGTTTCTGAAATTCATCCAGTAGTTTATTCCTTTTTACTCCTGAGTACACTGTATAACTGTGTGGGAGTTTATAGCTCAGTTTATTTTTCTGTTGATGAACAAACACCTGGCCTGTTCCTGTGTTTTGGCTACTATGAATAAAGCTGCTATCCATGAACATTCTTCTGTAACATTTTTCATGGATATAGTCTTTCTTTCTGTTGAGTAAATATCTAGGAGTGAAAATGCTTATTATACACCCTGCAGTTCTACTAAGTATCTACCCGAGAGAAATAAAAAAGTATATCCACAAACAAGACTTTTATGAGAACATTTGTCATACTTTCCCCAGAGTGACAGTACCATTTTGCACTTCACCCAAAATGTAAGAATTCTGGTTGCTCCATATCCTTCCAACGTTGGCTTTTGTCTGCCTATTCATTTCAACCATTCTAGTGGTTATACAGTGGAATCTCATTATAGTTTAATTTTCATTTCCTGGATGACTGATAATATTGAGTACTTTCTATGTACATGTTAAAACCATTTGTAGATCTTATTTTGTCTGCTCATATCTTTTTGCCAGTCTTTTAATTGGGCTGTTTATCCTTTTATTATTGACTTAATAGAAAAATCCTCATAGGGGCACCTGGGTGGCTCAGTCGGTTAAGTGTCTGCCTTCGGCTCAGGTCATGATCCCAGAGTTCTGGGATCGAGCCCCATGTCAGGCTCCCTGCTCGGTAGGAGCCTGTTTCTCCCTCTCCTCCTCGTTTGTGCTATCTCTGTCACTATTTGTCTCTCTCTCTCAAATAAATAAAATCTTAAAAAAAAAAAAAAAAAAATCTTCATATATTCTGACTTCTTGTATCTTCTGGATACCTGTCCTCTGTCTGAAATATATTTTGCAAATATTTTCTTCCATTATGTGATCTACCTATGCATTCTCTTAATTGTATCTTTTGGTGAGCAAAAGCTCTTGATGAAGTAAAACTTATCAATTTTTAATTTATGATGATTCCTTTTATGGCCTGTCCAAGAAACCTTTACTCATCCCCAAGATATTCTCCTACAATTGCTTCTACAAGGTTTATGATACTGTCACATTTAGATCAATGATCCATATTATGTAAGGCAGGAGGTAGGGGTTAAAGTTCATTTTTTCTTCCATATGGATAGTTAGTTGTTCCAACATCATTTGTTGAAAAGATTTCCTTTCCTCAGTGGTACCTTTGTTAAAAATCAAACGTCCATATTAGTGCAGTTCCATTTCTAGGCTCTCTGTTCTTTTGCTCTCTCTTCTGAGCTATCCTTTTGTTACTACCACACAGTACTGACTAAGCATACGTTTAAAATATAGATTTCTATGCCTCACCCCAGACCTACTGAATCGGAATCTTAGGAAGGACAAGCCCAGAAATATGATGTTCTAGCAAGCTTCCTAGTTGATTTTTCTGCACCGTAAAGTTTGAGAAGTGCATTATTTTAATACTGTTCCTCTAAAACTGATACAAATCAATGAGCTTACAAACCAATGAGTCCACATGTGAAGAACAGTGAACCTGGAACTAGGAAAATGAGCTCTCATTCTAGATATGCTACTCAAAAGCTAGGTATCATTTTATTTATCACAACTTAGGGCCCAAGTTTCTTCACATGTAAAACAAGAGGGTAGGACTAGACCCAATCATTCAGGTGTGGACTGAGTGCCCACACTGCCTAGGAATTACAGATATAAAGATGAAAAAGGCAAGTCTTGGGCGCCTGGGTGGCTCAGTTGGTTAAGCGACTGCCTTCAGCTCAGGTCATGATCCTGGAGTCCTGGGATCAAGTCTCGCATTGGGCTTCCTGCTCGGCAGGGAGTCTGCTTCTCCCTCTGACCCTCCTCCCTCTCCTGCTGTCTGTCTCTCATTCCCTCTCTCAAATAAATAAATAAAATCTTTAAAAAAAGAAAAAAGAAAAAGGCAAATCTCTCAAGAAGAACACTGTCTATATCAAGGCTATCCGAAAGAACTTTGTGCAGTGGAAATATTCTATATCTGTGCTGTCCATATGGTTGCTGTTCGTCACATGTGGGTATTTAATGCTTGAAATGTGGCTAGTGAGACCATGGAATTAACTTTTAATTTTATAAATTTTAAGTAATTTAAATTAAATAGTTACAGGGTGCCTGGGTGGCTCAGTCGTTGTGCGTCTTCCTTCGGCTCAGGTCATGATCCCAGGGTTCTGGGATCGAGCCCCGCATTGGGCTCCCTGCTCCACGGGAAGCCTGCTTCTCCCTCTCCCACTCCCCCTGCTTGTGTTCCCTCTCTCGCTGTGTCTCTCTCTGTCAAATAAATAAATAAATAAAATCTTAAAAAAAAAAATTGAATAGTTACATGTGGCTAGTGGTTACCATATTGGGCAGCACAGGGAATTTTAAAAATAATTTAAAAGATGAATTTTAAAAATTGGTTAATGAATGTCAACTTCCTACTTTTGATATTGTCCTACAGCTGTATGTCACTACTAGGGAAAAGTACCTCAGTAGTACATGGATTCAGTAGTACATGGATTCAGTAGTACATGGTATTTTTGTAACTTTGAGTCTATAACTATTTTAAAATAAAAAGTTTTAAAAAGTGAATTTAAAAAATTGGTAAATGCTACATACATAAAAACGTTTTGTGAGTCTGAGAACTGCACCAAGAATACACAAAATAGGAGAGGAAGGGAAGGTGCGGGAGGTGCAGAGAGAAAGAAAACTTGGACTAGACTGTGAAGGAATTTTCTGTATCTAGTAAGTATGTTTAGCTTTTATCTCAAGATCAGTGGTTTTCAGATCAGCGCTGGTCTGAAACAAAGTTACCCTCGTCTACAGTAAAATGAAAAAAAGTACAATGAAGTAAGGATTTTTTTTCTTTTTTATTGATCTGTAACTTACATACAATAAGTCATCAATTTAAGTTCACTGCTCAATGAATTTATATATGTGAATACACCCATGTAACTACAACTAAGATGAAGATATGGAACATTATTGCAAAAGGCTCTCTTGAGGTCCCTGCCACTTAATCCCTTGAAATTTCTTTCAAAAACATATATTCAAAGAAGACTATATATTTCCAAGGAAGACAAACAAATGATGAACAAGTACATAAAAAGGTGTTCAACATCATTAATCATCAGGGAAATGCAAATCAAAACCATAATGAGATCTCACCTCATACCTGTTAAAATACCTGTTACCAAAAAGGCAAAAAGTAACAAGTGTTGGTAAAGATATGGAGAAAAGGGAATCCTTGTACACAATAGATGAGAATGTAAATTGGCACAGCCATTATGGAAAACAGTACGGAGGTGCCTCAAAAATTAAAGACAGAAGTACCATATGATCCATCAATCCCACTTCTGGATACTTATCCAAAGGAAATGAAAACACTATCTGTAATCCCATGTTCGCTGCAGCATTATTCACAACAGCCAAGACATGGAAACAACCTAAGTGTCCATCGATGGACGAATGGGTAAAGAAAATGTGACACACACACATATATATATATATACACAATGAAATATATATATTTACATATATACATATACACATGTATATATTTTATACACACATATATGTACATAATGGAATATTATTCAGCCTTTAAAAAAGAAGGAAATCCTGATATTTGTGACATGAATCATCCTGGAGGACATTATGTTAAGTGAAATAAGCCAGATACAGAAAGACAAATACTGCATAATCATACTTACATGTGGAAACTAAAAAAGTTGAACTCATGATAATAGAGGGTAGAATGGTAGTTGCCAGTGGCTAGGAGACAGGGGAAATGGGGGAGGCTGATCAAGGGTACAGACATTCAGTTATAAGATGAGTAAGTTCTGGAGACTTCATGTACAGTATGATGACTGTAGTTAATAATAATTTATTGAATACCTACAATCTGCTAAAAGAGAAGATCTTAAAATCTTTTGTTCTTACCACAAAAGCTAACTATGTGAGTGGATGGATATGTTGATTAGCTTGGCTGTGCTAATAATTTCACAATGTATATATATATCAAAACATCTTATTGTATACCTTAAATATATATAATATTTATTCATCAATCATACCTCAATAAAGCTGGAAAAAATATATGTTTATATTCAAAAGTGTGCTATTACCTCACACATTGCTGGCAGGAATGTAAAATGGTACAGTCCCTTTGGAAAACAGTTTGGCAGTTCCTCAAAGAGTTAAAACACAGAGTCACTCTATGATCCAGCAATGCCACCTAAGTATATACCCAAAAGAACTAAAAACACATGTTCACACAAAAACTTGTACATGGATGTTTGTCGCAGCAATACTAATAGCCAGTGAGTCAAAACAAGCCAAATGTCCATGTGAATGATGAATGGATAAGTAAAATGGGCTTCTCCACACAAGGGAATATTATTCAGCAATACAAATATATGAAGTACTAATACCTGCTATAGCATGGGTAACACTTGAAAACATTATGTTAACTGAAAGAAGCGGATACAAAAGGTCACATATTGGATATAAGTCCACTTATATGAAATGTCCAGAAGCAAATCCACAGAGACAGAAAGTAGATTAGTGGTTGCCAGGAGTGGGGAGAGGGAATGAAGTGTGATGGCTAATGGATATGAGTTTCTTTGGGGGATGATGTTCTTGAATTAGACTGTGGAGATGATCACACAACTTTGTAAATAAGCTTAAAAGCACTGAATTTATACACTTTAGAAGGGTGAGTTTTGTGACATATGAATTACATCTTAATAAAAAATATCAATAAAAAATGAAGGGGAAAGCAAAAAAGTATGCTACAAATATAAAATGACATCTCCAGATTTAATCAATGCTCTGTTGGCAAACACTTTTTTTTTAAGATTTTTATTTATTTATTTGAGAGAGAGAGAATGAGAGAGAGAGAGCACATGAGAGCGGGGAGGGTCAGAGGGAGAAGCAGACTCCCCGTCGAGCAGGGAGCCCTATGCGGGACTCGATCCAGGGACTCCATTTTTAAAAATTATTTTGAGACAAGTAATTATATAACTATTTGTATATATTATATAACTATACACATAGCCACATTTAATATTCACTAATTCATAAAGTAAGTGGCATTAAAATAATTAGTAATTTGTCCACAGTCACACAGTTAATAAGTGGTGAGGCAAGATTCTAACTTAATACTATCTGACGCCAAAGCACAAGTCCTTAACTATTTTCATAGTGCTTCTCTATGTCCCCCATCCCTTGCAGCAAAACAAACCAAAAAAAAAAGAAAGAAAGAACACTATATAGTACATTTTAGCAAAACCACATCTTCAACTATTATATTCCTTCTGTTTCAATTTATATCTTATTGTCCTGGACATATGTAGGTGGTAATATCTAGCCCAGAAAACTTATTTTCTCATAAGGCCCCTGCTCAAGAGAAAATAAAAACATCAATCAGAAGCCCTATGCAAATAAAAAGCAACTTGATTTATAGTTTTCTCATAAAACTAAATATTCAAATAATCTGCTTTAGACAGGTGTTAAATGTTTGAAGTAGAATTCTACTGTCAGGCACTGTTTAGGAAGACTGAAAAGAAAAAGGCGGGCTCACAATTTTAAAAATTACCACAAAGCTACAGTAACCAAGATAGTGTGGTACTGGCATAAAGAAAGACACACAGATCGATGGAATTAAACTAAGAGCCCAGAAATAAACCCTTACATTTGTGGCCAACTGGTTTTCAACAAGGATGCCAAAACCATTCAATGGGGGAAAGAATAGCCTTTCAAATGATGGTGGGGCAATGGGATATTCATATGCAGGAGAATGAAGTTGACCCCTATCTCATAACACATACAGAAATTAACTCAAAGAATTGTATCATAGCTCAACATAATAGCTAACACTTTAAAACTCTTAGATATGAAACCAAAAGCACAAGTGACAAAAGAAAAATATATTCTATTTCAAAATTAAAAATGTTTGTGCTCAGAGGACACCATCAAGAAAGTGAAAAAATGGGGTGCCTGGGTGGCTCAGTTGGTTAAGCGTCTGCCTTCGGCTCAGGTCCTGATCCCAGGGTCCTGGGATCGAGTCCCACATCAGGCTCCCTGCTCTGCAGGGAGGCTGTTTCTCCCTTTTCCTCTGCCACTCCCCCTGCTTGTACTCTCTCTCGCTCGCTCTCTGTCAAATAAATAAAATATTTTAAATAAATAAATAAACAAACCATGTGAGATATGACCTCATATCTGCTAGGATGGCTAAAATAAAAAAGACAGTCAATAACAAGTGTTGGTGAGGATGTGGAGAAATTGGAGCTCTCATATATAGCTGGTGGGATTAAAAAATGGTACCACCACAATGGAACAATTTGGCAGTTGCTCAAAATGTTACACATAGAGTTACCACATGACCAAGCATTTCTACTCCTAGATATACCCAAGATAACTGAAAAACAACGGTTCACACACAAAAACTTATATGTGAATGTTCATAGCAGAAATATTCGTGATATCCAAAAAAGGAAACAACCCAAATGTAAATCAACTGATGAAGGGATAAATAAACTGTAGTATATTCACACAACAGAATATAACTCAGCAACAAAAAGGAATGAAGTACTGATACAGCATGGATGAACTTTGAAAACATTATGCAATGTGAAAGATGCCAATCACAGAGGACTGCATGTTGTATGATTCCCATCTTTAAATTCTGGAACATGAAAATTTAGAGAGACTGAAAGTAAATTAGTGGTTGCCAGGGGCTGAGGAAGATGAGGAATGTCTGCTAATGGGCGGTAGGGGGAGGTGTGTGTTCTTTCGGAGATGATATGTTCTAAAATTAGATTATGGTGATGGTTGCACAACTCTGCAAATATATAAAAACCACTGAATTTCACTTCAAACTTTAAGGTATATGAATTGTATCTCAATCACCCTGTTTAAAAAAAAAAAAAAGAGGGGTGCCTGGGTGGCTCTGTCGTTAAGCGTCTGCCTTTGGCTCAGGTAATGATCCCAGGGTCCTGGGATCGAGCCCTGCATGGGGCTCCCTGCTCAGTGGGAAGCCTGCTTCTCCCTCTCCCACTCCCCCCGGCTTGTGTTCCCTCTCTTGCTGTGTCTCTCTCATCAACTAAATAAAATCTTTAAAAAATAAATAAATAAATAATTAAAAAGTTTAAAAAAAAGAAAACTTTTGATGGAAGTCTCTTTGGGTAATTTGAAATTCTCTACCCATTCATCTTTTTCATCAGTTTATATATCTGTTTGTTTTCAGCATAAAATTCTTTTTGGTTACTAATCATCCCCAATTTTCCTAATACAGAGAAAATGTGAAGCTACCAAAAATAAGTACTAGCATTTATTTTTTTAAAAAACTAGATCTAACTGTTCAGGGGCAAATTGTGGTTGCTTTCCACCAAGAAGCAAATTAGTGGTAAAGATTAATTTAATTGTGTCTTTAGATACAATGAAGAGAAAAACCTAACTTATCAATCAAATTTTCAAATTAGAATTAAAATGTCTTAGTTGAGGGATGCCTGGGTGGCTCAATCGGTTAAGCGTGTGCCTTCGGCTCAGGTCATGATCCCAGTGTGTCCTGGGATCGAGCCCCGCATCATTGGGCTCCCTGCTCCGTGGGAAGCCTGCTTCTCCCTCTCCCTCTACCTACCACTCCCCCTGCTCGTGCGCACTCTGTGTGTGTTTCTCTCTCTCTCTAATAAATAAATAAATAAAATCTTTTTAAAAATAAATAAAAATAAAATGTTTTAGTTGAAAACATTTTATGGTACCCTGCTTAAACATAATTTGCCTATGGTTTGTGGAAAATCTTTTCAACCCTATACTTTAATTCCATTTTGCTGCTACTTAACGTATTCCTAAATATTTTACAATTATTTAAAATGTTTTACGGAATGGCTATATAGGCAGTTTTTAAATGTGTTCTATTTCTTTATCTGAGATCTCCAGTAAATCCTTAACTGTCTCCAATCAAAATGACTTAACCCACTGAACTACACAGTGTGATCCACGGAAATGATAACTAAGCTTAAATCCCTGGTCTGGGTCATAGCCATTTGTATCCCTAGTATAATTATAATAAATGCAATTTTATACTCCATAACTGTTTAACAGTTCTTAACAGTTTTTCCTTATAATATAAATAATATATACCTAGAAAACAAAGCCAGACATAAAGAAAAAAATGAAACTACTCTCAATCACATCACTTGACCAGAATCCACAAGAATCACTGTTGACATTCTTACAGATTTCTTAGGATTTTTTTTCTGCATTCACCTGATTTTTTACAAATGTTAGGCCATAAGCAATTTTGTATTCTGCATTTTACTTAAGGTGAGCATTTCTCTGTCATTAAATATACAAAATCATGATTATCGCTTTTATGTTTGACATCATGGATGCATATGCTCTAATTTCTATCATCTTATTTAATGCTTTAGGCATCTTTGCTCTCTGTATTTTGCTATATATTTTTGCATTTATCATCTTCAGCATATTTTAGGTTAACAATCCTCTACCTGGAATGTCCTATTACCTGGTCTACCTGGTCCGACTCATTAAATCATGAAATCTGGCACATCTGTATTATATAGTTCAGGGATAGCACTGGGGTGTTTTTCATAGCCCCAAGAATCCTTCCTCTATGTGTTTGGTTTCAGCAGCTGCTTTCCATTTTGGTGGGCAGTTGGGGACTTATTTATGAACGTGCTGTGTTGTCTTCTGCTTTGTGTTACTGCTATCAGAAGTCCTAACTTCTTTTGCCATTACAGAAATCTTACATCCTTTAACATCTGTTGACTCCTTCCTGTCAATCACATCACCAACATGCTTGGTGCTATCAGTCAGGGTGGTTCCTAAATGCCAACCCGGAGATACTACAATATATATAAGAAAAGGAAATTAATGAAGTCCTGCCACGGAGCTTTCACTGTGAAGTTGAGTCAAACTGCACCTCAAGAACAAGAAATAAGCCAAAGGTTTTAAATGTTTATTTACAAACTATACAAGTAACCAATCTATATAAAAATTATTTTCAAAGAGTACAGAAATATATAAAGTTAAATGGAAAAGTTACTCAGCTCTACAATCATGCTTTCCAGGAATACCCACTGTAAACTGTTTGGAATTTGTCAGACCCTTTTCTTGCTCTTGTCCATACAAACTACAAACACTCCTAGCTAAAAAATTGTAACTAAATTCCATGCATTAAATTTTTAAAAATTCAGGGCGCCTGGGTGGCTCAGTCAGTGGAGCATCCAACTCTTGATTCTGGCTCAGGTCATGATCTCGGGGTTGTGGGATAGAGCCCCATGTCAATCTCCACACTCAGCGGGGAAGTCTGCTTGAGATTCTTTCTCTCACTCTCCCTCAGCCCCTCCCCCACTTCTAAATAAATAAATAAATCTTTAAAAATTTCGATTGCAAAAGGAATCCTTGCTCTCTGTAAAAATTTTAAACAGCACAGATGTATATGAAGTATCAATGCCCCTCTGCTTTTAACAGTCTGGTGATATCAATTCCAGACGTTTTTCCCTATATAAGCCCAAGCAATTACTTATGTACATATTAGTAACTGTTACACTTAAAGGACAGGACACATAAAATGCAAATACTATAAAATATCTTCCATTGCCAGTTCAAATCTCTGTGGGGTGATCCTGCTCCTTGGATAAAATTTAGGGTGGATCCCATGACTTTCCTGATCACAGTTTTATAATAAAAATCCTCTAGTCATTTTTAGTCACAGTCACTGAGAATATATCAGTATGGTTCTTTTGATGCAGGTAATGCCTCTCCCCCTACAGTCTCTTACATTCTCTCCCCCACCGCCAACTTCTGCCTCTGTCCTTAAGGCTCCAGTCTCTCCTTGGGTGCCTGGGTGGCTCAGTTGGTTAAGCGACTGCCTTCAGCTCAGGTCATGATCCTGGAGTCCCAGGATCGAGTCCCGCATCGGGCTCCCTGCTCAGCAGGGAGTCTGCTTCTCCCTCTGACCTTCCCCCCCTCTCATGCTCTCTCTCTCTCTCATTCTCTCTCAAATAAAGAAATAAAATTAAAAAAAAAAAAAGGCTCCGGTCTCTTCCTTCTGAGGTAGCCCTGCCCCTGATGGAAGGCCTGTGGCAGAGTGCCCAGACCAGCTCCTCATAACATACTGTGGACCCATGTCTGGTACCCCTCTGTTTCAACAACAACTAGAAATTTACCATACAAGTCATATTCATGTATGTGCAGAAGGACATTTATTCAAGGATATTCTTTACAAAATTGTTTCAAGTAGCAAAGGACAAGGAAACACTCCAAAGGCTCATCAAAAACATGATTTTTTTTTTTTTTTTAAGGAGAATGATTGGGGCACTTAGGTGACATAGTCGGTTAGGAGGCTGACTCTTGGTTTCGGCTCAGATCGTAATGTCAGGGTTTTGAGATCAAGCCCTGTGTTGGACTCCATGCTCAGCGGGGAGTCTGGGACTCACAGTCTCTCTCTCCCTCTGCCCCTTCCCCGCCAAAATAAATAAATAGGGATGCCTGGGTGGCTCGGCTGATTGAGCGTCCAACTCTTGGTTTCAGCTCAGGTCATGATCTCAGGGTCATGTGACTGAGCCCCTGCGCTGGGGCTCTGTGCTCAGCAAAGAGTCTGCTTGAGATTTCTCTTCCTCTTGCCCCTCCCCCACCACAAGCTCTTTCTCTCAAATAAATACATAAAATCTTTTAAAAAATAATAATAAATTGGGGTGCCTGGGTGGCTCAGTCGGTTAAGCGTCTGCCTTTGGCTCGGGTCATGATCCCAGGGTTCTGGGATCGAACCCGCATTGGGCTCCCTGCTCAGCAGGGAGTCTGCTTCTCCCTCTCCCTCTGCCTCTTCCCCCTTCTCGTGCTTTCTCTCTCTCTCTCAAATAAATAAATAAAATCTTTAAAAATAATAATGATAATAAATCTTGAAAAAAATGAATGATTAAATGTCACAGTATTATTTTGAATCATCTGAAAATTGCCCATATTTGACCTTTTCTGACATTAGAAACTACAATTTCAGATGGTTCAGACTAAAATAGACTGAATCATAATATCTAAATATTCAATCTAAATATATGTATATGTGTATACATATATGTATAATATAAATGTATGTATATAGGTATAATATATACGTATGTGTGTATATATATATGTGTATATATATATATATATATATATATATAATTAAAAATGGGCTGTATTGTGTCTCCCCCAAATTCATATGTTTAAGTCCTAAACCCCAGTCTCTGGAATGTGACTTTATTTGGAGATAGGGTATTTAAAGAGATAATAAAGTTAAAATGGGTCATTAGGGTGGGCCCTAATCTAGTATGACTGGTGTCAAGAAAAGGAAATTAAGGGGTACCTGGGTGGCTCAGTCATTAAGCGTCTGCCTTCGGCCCAGGTCATGATCCCAGGGTCCTGGGATCGAGCCCCACGTCAGGCTCCCTGCTCAGTGGGAAGTCTGCTTCTCCCTCTCCCTCTGCCTCTACTTGTACTCTCTCACTCACACTCTCTCTCAAATAAATAAAATCTTAAAAAAAAAAAAAAGAGGGTGCCTGGGTGGCTCAGTCGTTAAGCGTCTGCCTTCGGCTCAGGTCATGATCTCAGGGTCCTGGGATCGAGTCCCACATCGGGCTCCCTCCTCGGCGGGAAGCCTGCTCTCCCTCTCCCACTCCTGCTGCTTGTGTTCCTGCTCTCGCTATCTCTGTCTCTGTCAAATAAATAAATAAATAAAATCTTTAAAAAAAAAAAAAGAAAGAAAGAAAGAAAAGGAGATCAAAACACAGACCACAGACATGGGACATGGGAACTACCAAGTGAGGATACTGCAAGAAGGCAACCATCTACAAGCCAAGATGAGAGGCCTCAGAAGAAACCAAACCTGCTGACACCTTGATCTTGGACTTCTAGCCTCCAGAGCTATAAGAAAATAAGTGTTTCTTGTTTAAGCCACCCAGTCTGTGGTATTTTATGGCAGTCCTAGCAAACTACATTTTATATATAAAATATATAAATATACAGATAGTGTGTATACACACACACATATACATATGTATGTATATATTTCTTAATTTAAAAACTTATACATAATACCTATCCTTTGGGATGGGGAGAAGAATATATATGTATATGTAAACAACTGCACAGAATTTCTCTGGAAGGATCACCTCTGAAGAGTGGAATGAGGAAAAGGGCATAAGAAAGACTTACTGTATACCCTCATATAGAATTTCAACCTTTTGCCACATGTATGCATTTTCTCTTCTACAGTATGAATTAACTTTTCAGTCTTTCTAATATATGTATTTAAGACTATAATATTTGCTCAAGGTACAATTTTATCAATAGCCCATAGATTTTAATATACAATATTTTCAATAGTCATTAATTTCTAAATAGTATGTAGCTTCAGCTAAATTCTAAATTATTTTTTAAAATATTATACTGGAAAAAAAAAAAGTAAATATTACCCCTAACTCCCTTTTTTGTGGAGAGAAAAATTAAAGTCTCCACTACTACCTATTCCATTTTACTCTCTCCCAGTTGGGAATCAATCTGATTATCAATTTTCTTGATCCTTCTTCAGATCATCTATATATATGTATTATCATATTATCACATGCACATAAACTTTATAAAAATGGAATTATGCTACATATGTCACTCTGAAACACGCTTTATTTTTACTAAGAAATACAGACATCTTTCTAGGTAAGTACAAATCAATTTCCCTTATTCTTTCTAATACCTACATAGTGTTATGCAGCACAAAGCCATAATTTATTTAGCTGTTCCCCATTGACCAATACTCATTTCTTCCCTCTTCCCCTCTTATTTTTGCTACTAAAAACAATCCTGACAAAAGGACTGCAATCACTATCTATTGCTTAACTTGCATCTCCTTGATGACTAGTGAGGCTGAATACCCTTTCACATACTATGAATCATTTATATTTCTTTTTCTGTGATTTGCTTTTTATTATCTTGACTTTTGCTTCCTTGTAATTTCAACTCTTACATCCTCTCCAACCTGAGTTGAGATAAAAAGTTTTCCAAGTAGTTTTATTTCTTTTTTGGCTCCCCTTTTGTTAATTTATATATGTGAACTATTTCCTTGTATTATGATTGGCAACAAATAGTATCTAATTTTTAGGGGTGCCTGGCTGGTCAGGTGGTGAAGCTTGTGCCTCTTGATCTCCAGGTCGTGAGTTTGAGCCCCACACTGGGTGTAGAGATTACTTAAATAAATAAACTTAAAAAAAAAAAAGAATTTGAGGTTTTCGTTGTAGCCCTCTTACATGATATATTTTTGTTAAGTGTTATATGAGTATTTGAGAAGAGTGTGTATTATTAGCTCCTTAGGCATAAAGTCATAGTAAATATTTTTAAAAGTTAATGTTTGCGGGCGCCTGGGTGGCTCTGTTGGTTAAGCGACTGCCTTCGGCTCAGGTCATGATCCTGGAGTCCCAGGATCGAGTCCCGCATCGGGCTCCCTGCTCAGCAGGGAGTCTGCTTCTCCCTCTGACCCTCCCCCCTCTCATGTGCTCTCTCTCATTCTCTCTCTCTCAAATAAATAAATAAAATCTTTAAAAAAAAAAAAAGTTAATGTTTGCTCTTTGAAATAAACTTTGATAACAAATTACTGTGTATTTTCTTCTTCTCAACATTTGCCCAGGGTATGCCTATGTGTATTTTATTTTATTTTAAACTGTCTGCATTATTTTGTTTTATATTTGTCTGAAGTAACCAAATTTGGTTCTACACAATCTAAGAGCCTTTTTTAAAAAAAGAAGAAAAAAAGAGAATTTATTCCAGTCATATTTATTGTAAATATTGTCCCATATGCTCATATTCTGTTCTCTCTCTCCTCCCACCCCCCTTTTATACTTTTCCTTGCCTGATTTTTTATTTTCCTCAATACCTGTTTTCCTTTTTTATCTGTTTGATTTATGAATTTCCCTAACAATTTTAAGAAACATACTATAGTGCACACTTGCTCTTTTCTCCTCTCTACTTCATGAAATTCCCCAATTTTCACTTAGGTATGTACCTCTAACTCAGCCCTTGTGCTTCACTGGTAGTCACTGGCATGTCTTGGCAAGTGACTTTTTGCTGGGCAGAGTGACTAGTCTCAGACTGGTCCAAACATAACAAACCTCAGGACTTTTCTTTGATGGTGTGGGTAGCTATGCTCTTTCCCTTTCCAATTTTTTGGAAAATTTCTCTTTAAAAGAAAGCATATAATTTCAAGTACAGACATCTTGCGAAAGAAAGAAGCCAGTTCGGAGATGAAAGTGTACACAAAGAAAAGCAAAGCTGAGAGGACAAAACTGAGAGAAAAGGAATTGCTTATCAATAACCTAAAGTATCTTAATATTAAAATTTAAATCTATTTTCCTCCTATTAAAAACAGTATCTAAGGGGGCGCCTGGGTGGCTCAGTTGGTTAAGCGACTGCCTTCGGCTCAGGTCATGATCCTGGAGTCTGGGATCGAGTCCCGCATCGGGCTCCCTGCTTGGCAGGGAGTCTGCTTCTCCCTCTGACCCTCCTCCTTCTCATGCTCTCTGTCTCTCATTCTCTCTCTCACAAATAAATAAAAAAATCTTAAAAAAAAAAAAAAAGGCAACCATTTAAAAACAAAACAAAACAAAACAAAACAAAAAAACAGTATCTATGGTTTCCTCCCCTCCCACCACAAAAGTTTTAACAGCTCTATATGTTACCCACCAACTGCCCACCGACCATCTCCCATGCCAAGCACTTACTGCACCATGTAGAATTTTAGCTTTAGAGTGGTTCTCCTCCTAGATCTATTTTGCATGTCCAACAGTTCATAATTCTCTTCTTTGTCCTTTTGTACCTTATTTAAGAACTCCTTGGTTTAATTATCTAGTTCATTAATTTAGTCATCTAGTAAAACCATGCTGCTATTCGGCCTGCTATTGAAGTTTTTATTTCAGAAAACATGTTTCCAAATTTCCAAAAACTTTCTTATTCTCATTTCTTTTTCATAGCACCCATTGCTATTTTATGGAAATTACATGCTCTCAAATATTTTAGGATTTTTTTGGACAAAAATGTTATCTTTCGTCCATTACAATTCGTTTTCTCAAAGATCAACTCTTTTTGTTCAGCTTCTTTTGTTCACTCTTTCATCCTATTGGTTTTACCTTAAATATTTAGTGAGGATCAGTTAACTGAATTGGCAGATAAAGTTGGTTTCCCTAACACAATGATTCTTAATTCTGGATGCATTAGAGAAATCATCTTTTTTTTTTTTTAAAGATTTTATTTATTTATTTGAGAGAGAGAGAGAATGAGAGAGAGCACATGAGAGGGGGGAGGGTCAGAGGGAGAAGGAGACTCCCTGCCGAGCAGGGAGCCCGATGTGGGACTCGATCCAGGGACTCCAGGATCATGACCTGAGCCGAAGGCAGTCGCTTAACCAACTGAGCCACCCAGGCGCCCCAGAGAAATCATCTTTTTAAAGAAAGCTCCTACTTGATTTTAATGTGCATCCACCACTAAGAACTAATACTTTAATACATGTAAAAATCATTCTCTCCCTGCCATGAATGTGCATGCTGATTATAAGAGTTCTGGCTGTCAAAAGTATCACACACTGATGGAGAAGTTGAACGACTAGATGGGTGCCTTCCGAAGGAAGGAGCTCCACATTCACAGTGACAACCAGAAGTTCTCTAAAGTATAACCCGGATTCTCTCCCTGACCCTAAAGCCCATGATGGAAACACCCTCAATTTATATAAATATGTTCTAATAGCTTAGCTCTGCAAGTTAACACTGTAATTAGGTATCCGAATTGGTCCCGCTATGGTTGTTCTGAAGTCTGCTAATTAATTACCTTTGACCACTGCTATGGTCTAAATGTTTGTGTTCCCCCAAAATTCATATGCTGAAATCCTAACCCCCAAGGTATTAGGAGGTAGGGCCTTTGGGAAATGTTTAGGTCATGAGGGCAAAGTACTCGTGAATGGGATTAGTGCCCTTATGAAAGAGGGCCCAAAGAGCTTGCTTGCCCCTTCCACCCCGTGAGGGGTACAGCATGAAGTAGGTAGTCTGCAACCTGGAAGAAGGCCTTCACCAGAATCCAACCATGCTGGCACCATGATTTGGATGTCCAGCCTCCAGAACTGTGAGAAATAAGTATCTGTTGTTTACAAGCCACCCAGTCTATGATATTTTGTTATAGCAGCCTGAACGGACTAAGACATCCAACCTCTACCCACTCCTCCTTTTCAAAGTCTCTGAGCTTTGGGATTTTCCAGAATTGCAGTGGGAAAACTCACTTTCCTACTGTTTCACCTTTAAGTCTATATTGGATTGCAGATTTCCCCACACTGTATGGTTTTGCCATCAACCTGATCCCATATGCTTTGCATTTTTCATAAATTCCTCCATCTTTTGATCTTTAGACAACACCCTTCTTCCCAGCTTTTGAACAGTAATAAGGATGTGTCCTTAGTTTCCTATTTTTAATTCTTTTTGTAACTTACCTAGATTTTTTAAAGATTATTTATTTTAGAGGCAGGGAGGGGCAGAGGGAGAAAGAGAGTCTTGAGCAGACTTTGTGCTGAGCAAGGAGCCTGACACAGGGCTCGATCTCATGAACCTGAGATCATGACCTGAGCAAAAACCAAGAGTCGTCGCTCAACTGACTGTGCCACCCAGGCACCCCTAGATTTTTTCATTATACAAATAAAACGTCCCTATATTAAATGAGTCAGATCATACTAAAAGATTTAAGTTATACAAGATGTAGTCTCTCACACCAGCTTTCCTCCTGAAATTTCCTGTTAACATGACACAAGTAATTATGGCTGTATTACTAATTTTCCCTTTCCATACTCTATTCAAGTAGGTACTAAGTCTAGCCCACTCAACGAGAGGGGAACTAATCTCCATCTATATCTCTTAGAGAAGGAAGTATCTATATATATTTTTTACAATTATTCTGCAAAGGAGATTTGTCTCTTCTCCCCCAATTTATTTATTCAATCATTTATTTATATCAGTATGGACTCAAGGAAATATTTATTTTATCCTTCGGGTCAAAATAGAATGCTACAGTTATTTCATTGTTGAAATTGTTCAAGCTTTGGCCATTGGGCCCTCTTTCAGGCTGGCTCCTATGTCCTTTTCACATGATCCCACCTCTCTCCCACCCCCATTTTTTTTAGTGCTTCCTTACTTTTTGGCACTATTTCATGCTCTGGGCTCATCTTGATATATATCCTATTGGTTCTGTTTCTCTGGAGAACCTTAATATAGTAGTTAATCAATAAGTATGCTGGTGAAGGAGTGAATGACTGGGGCAGGGTGCAGGAAATTTTTAAGACCCCAAAAGTAATTCTGAAACCACCATAATCACTAATACCTCATATACCCGCTACCTCAAATTAATGAATGGATGGTATAGGTGAATGGGAATAGCCCTTGATAGCAGACCTAGAATCAAATCTTTTTTTTTTTAAGATTTTATTTATTTATTTAGACAGAGAGAGAGAGAGAGAGAGCAAGAGAGGGAACACAAGCAGGGGGAGTGGGAGAGAGAGAAGCAGACTTCCCGCGGAGCAGGGAGCCTGATGTGGGGCTTGATCCCAGGGTCCTGGGATCGAGCCCCACATCGGGCTCCTGGCTCAGCAAGGAGCCTGCTTCTCCCTCTCCCTCTGCCTCTCTCCCTGCTCATGCTTTCTCTCTCTCTCTGTATCTCTGTGTCTCAAATGAATAAATAAAATCTTAAAAAAATAAATACTTTTTTTTTAAAGTTCCTCCATAAAATAAATAAATAAGTATTTCTTCAAGTCTTGGCATCTTCACATTTAAGACTGAGAAACTATTACCACCCTCTGGGAGGACTGTTATGAGTTTACATGATAATCCATTTAATGGATCAAGCAAAGTGTCTGATACATACCAAGTGCTCAATACACAATAGTTGGCCTTTTTTCCATTTTCCCCCTAATTCACTGGGAGGATGGAGGTCACTTGGTACCAGTTCCTTAACTGTATCCTACATATACCATAACAGACCTCTACCCATGCATCTGTCCTTTCAGCCCACAAGAACATCCTAAAGCTAACTCTTCCATCTATGGAGAGGGACTCTATATTTGATTCCTTTCTCTGTAGCACTTTATTTCCTCCTTAACCATTTCTCTTTTGCTTCCAAAATATGGAGATTATTAAATAAGAATTCACTGCCTTTTCTATCATTCCATTTCTCGCCTACGACTCCTCTGAAACTTCTCATCTTTCCTTCATTGGCCAATCCCTCCTAACCCATGGCAGAGTCTCCTGATTGTTCCCACCAACCAAAATTGCTTTCTTAGAGGTCAAGACTATTGTTCCCCACATAAGAGGTCTTTCTCTGCCTTCCCTCTCCTCTCTGCAGGATTGGAGGCTGCTACTGTCTCCTTTTTCTCCACATTTTCTCTCCTAAATTGTCTTCCTCGTCCCCAGTTATGCATCATCTTGCTCTCACATGAATCCTTGCCTCTCACTTTGACTTGCAAGGCTCAGTGCTGTTTGCTTTTCTATTTACTTTCTCTCTACGAAGTTTCAAACTGTTTCTGTGTAAAAGGCATTACCTATTTATAATAAAGCCAACTTTAAACACAGATCTTGATCCAAACCTCTGGTTGGGCAACTTCTCTTCAGAACGTTTCATTTCAAAACCAATTAACAAGTCTTTGCAACATGCTGAATTGCCCTGCCTCTTAAGAGACTTTCTTCTAATTTCTCCATCTTATCAATGACACCAAAAACTTTAACCTGGCTCTAAACCCAAAAGTAATCTGCAAATTTTCTCACCAAATCCTATCAATTCTTTTCACAACGTTCATCTTATCCTGTTTATTCCTACCACCTCCTGTTTTACACATGTCTGGCTCTTAATAGTCTTTTTATCTCCCAGTCTTTCCCCTATTCTTCAATGGTTTCATATTCTAATGTCTCAGTAATCTTTTCAAGTCACAGTACTCAGCATGTGCCTCCCCTGCTCTAGAATCTACAGTACTATTTTCCACTATCCACTGGATTAATCCAAACTCTTGGGTCCTAGCTTTCATGACTCTACCTAACACCACCTTCTTCACGGGCCAGTCTCACTCATCCACTTACTTAATACAACACACACAGGAGCAAGGCTATCAAGCTAATCATGCCATCTACCTTCTCTCCTCTCCAATCCAGACAGGTTCTTCCCTGTGCTCCTTATCAGCTATTCATTTTTTGCTAAATCTATGCTACTTGTCCACCGAAATGACCTTTCCACTTTGCTCTGCTTTTTCAAATACTATTAACCCCTTTTTTTAAGATTTTATTTATTTAGGGGCACCTGAGTGGCTCAGTCAGTTAAACGTCTGCCTTCGGCTCAGGTCATGATCCCAGGGTCCTGGGATCGAGTTCCGCGTTGGGCTCCCTGCTCAGCGGGAAGCCTACTTCTCCCTCTCTCACTCCCCCTGCTTGTGTTCCCCCTCTCTCTCTCTCTCTCTCTCTCTCAAATAAATAAATAAAATCTTTAAAAGGGAAAGTACAGGAGCATAGATGGAAACTGGAAGAATCCTGGGGTACCTCTTTGTACTACCACTAGCAGCGAAGTTACCAGTAAGCTATTGCTACCCTACACAGGCAAGACCTGTAAGGGCTCAAAGCAATCAGGAATAAAAGTCTGTCTGACTCCAAAGTCCATACTCTTGAACATGCCACTTTCTACTGATATCAATCTACTTGCAGCTCCTTAATCAAGAAATGCTCCCTCTCACTTCCATGCCTTGTACCTGTTAGTTCATATCAACCTTCCAACTGAAAACTTCTAATTAACCTCTTTGAAACTTTCTCTGATTCCTAGAGGTTAGTCCCAAACATCCTGACATAATACTCCACAATGTCTTAATATGAAATATACTCTACATGCTTACTGGTTTTTCCCACTAGCCTGTAAGGCTTCTAAATGGTAGAAACCACATCTTTTATGTTTGTATCCTCAACAATTAGTACTCAGTATATGGGAGTAATAAATGTCTATTGAAAGAATATCTGGTCTTCCTTTTTTTTTAAGATTTTATTTATTTGTCAGAGAGAGTAGGCACAAGCAGGGAGAGTGGCAGGTAAAGGGAGAAGCAGGCTCCCCAATGAGCAAGGAGCTCAATGCGGGACTCGATCTCAGGACCCTGGGATCATGACCTGAGCCAAAGGCAGATACTTAACCAACTGAGCCACCCAGGTATCCCAGTATCTGCTCTTTCTTAATTTTCCATAGTATTAACCACTGCATCTTAGATTTGGGGTACTCATATTTAAATTAGCACCTAATGAATACTGTGTTCAGTCCCTTAATTATTTGATATGGTGTTCCCCAATCCTTCCTATAAGTCGAAAAACTTCTTAAGAGCTGAGTTCCCGGGGCCCCTGGGTGGCTTAGTCGTTAAGCGTCTGCCTTCGGCTCAGGTCATGATCCCAGCGTCCTGGGATCGAGCCCCATGTCAGGCTCCCTGTGCTTCTCCCTCTCCAGCTCCCCCCTGCTTGTGTTTCCTCTCTCGCTGTGTCTCTCTCTGTCAAATAATAAAATCTTAAAAAAAAAAAAGAGCTGAGTTCCTAATGTTTACTATTTCTGTACTCTTTAGCACCTACGAGTATTAGGCACATGGTAAGCACTCAATAAATACTTGATGAATTGAATTTAAAACAGAGTATTAGCACATTAATAGGAGCAATTTATCATGCTCTACCGATCTAATTAAAAGATCTGGCCTTCTGAAGTAGTACAATTGTACTCATATGGAAAATTTAATGAGAAAAAGAAAAATTATCCAATTGGACAGTTAAAAGCTTTTCTCTTAGTGAGAGTTCCACAAATATTTTATGGATAACAAGAGTCGACCTTTAGAGCTCAGAGTAAAAGACTCAAGCTATATATCCCCATGCATATTGGAAGTAAGATTACAAGTGTAAGGGGTCTGCCACAACCATAATTACTTAACTTCCACTAACCCTTAACAAATTCATAATAGAAGACATAAAAATATTTAATAGCAAATCAATCAATGTCAAATCAACCTATGCTAAAGATGTACAGGGCTATCTCTGCATGATATATAACATGGCAGTCATTTACTCATTCAACAAACATTTATTAAGTCCCTACGAATGAGAAGTGCTACGTTAGGTCCTAAAATCACAAAGATAGGAGCGCCTGGCTGGCTCAGTCGGTAGAGCATGCGACTCTTGATCTCAGGGTTGTAAGTTCAAACCCCATGTTGGGTGTAGAGATTACTTAAAAATAAAATCTTTAAAAAAAATAATAAATAAATAAAATTACAAAGATTTAGAGAACACAGTTCCTGTGTTGGGGGTTGCAGCTTTGCCATGCTGCAATGGTATCTAAGAATACAATGTGATGGATGTGGAGCCTACTTCAAAAAAAAAAAAAAGAGAGGGGTGCCTAGGTGGCTCAGTCGGTTAAGCAACTGCCTTTGGCACAGGTCATGGTCCCGGGGTCCTGGGATGAGTCCCACATATCGGGCTCCCTGCTCCGCAGGGAGGCTGCTTCTCCCTCTCCCTCTGCTGTTCCTCCTGTTTGTGCACTCTTTCTCTGTGTCCAATAAATAAATAAAATCTTAAAAAAAAAAATAGAATACAACGTGAAACATACCACAGGAGTTGCTCAACACGGAGGTTCTAGGTAGCGTCTGGTGGAAAAGGTGGATAAACACATACCTTTGGCAATGTGATTAGCCTTAACCCAGAAATAAGGACAAGATGTTATGAGGCCACAGAGGATAAAATAATTAACCTACTGAAGAAATCAGGAAAAGATATGGAAGACACTGACATCCATACATACATGGATTCAATGCAAGTCAAGGTGTGAGAAAGCTACAAAAGAAACATCTGAAATAGAATCAAACCTGAAACTAGGGTTGCAAGCAGGGTCAGAAGGATTCCAAAGCAAACCAATCCAACTCATAGCAAACCACTGTAGAAGAGCCAAAAAGTAAAATACGCTTTGCTGTTAAGCTTGAGAGTAATGAAACACATACACAAAAGAAATTAAACCACCACATGGTATAAGTATAAAAGGATCCTTTTAAACAATATATGGCATAAAAGTTCAAAGGGAGCCGATCACTAAGAGTTAGAGAGAGCTATCAGGAAAACCTTCATAAAAGTAGAGTTAGAACTATCATCGGTGGGGAGAGGAGCACAAGGAGGGCTGTCCACATGCTGAGAAAGACCAATGTCATTAACAAAAGCAGAGATCTGAACTACACAGTTGTGGGACCGTGAGGAGGTCCAAGGATTTGGAAGCACTGTGTAAAAACTGGACACACGAATGAAGGCCTGATTTAACAGAGCCTGGAACACAAGCCTAGTGGCTTGGACACTGTTCTAGACTCAGTAGTTGTCAACCATGCCTGCTAAATAGAAACACCTGGGGAACTTTAAAAATTATACCTCTGGCAGCTGATTACCTGTTGAAGCTTATCTTCTAACCTGAGTTAAACATTCTGTTTTCTTAGTGTTTCTTTTCCCTTATTGACAATGCTAAGCTCTGAAAATTAGAAAATAACCCATCAATTTCTCTCCACATGACGGGTCCATTGAGTGCACAGTCTGAAACTTAGAATTTTATTTCCATGATGTCCTACAGACAACTAACTTAGAAAATAAATATTTCAATCCTATGCTGCCCTTATATCCCTGCAGTGAAGTGTTTCCACATTAAGGAATGTTCTAGGCTGCATCCATGTTTGGATTTTACAAAATTTCTCTTTTAAATATAGAGAGAGTGTAATACCTACATATACAAGAGTCTTGTTACTTAGGCCACAGCAAAATGTGAGATTAAGTATTCATTCTTGTAGTACCAGAGACATTATATACTATTCTTGGTTTCAGACGTGCAATGATTACAAAGTACTTTGATTATTTTGTAACAAATACTGTCAGAATACTTCACAAATAAAAGGGAAACAACAAATGTATCCCATACAATAACTCTGTGCTACATTAACCAGTGTTTGTGGGAGAAAAAAATCATCAAGATGTTTAGAGAGTATGACAGCCTGTTGATCCTTCAAAAAGCAGGTTGGTTGGTTTGCTCACTTGTTTTTAAAGAAAAAGCAAATATGCTTCAGGGTCCATGTTACTCACCAAAGTGTCTATTCAGGAAATGTGTACTTGGCTTATAGGTAAGCAACTGTCTTCTTTATGCGAAATTAAGTTAGCCACAACTATCTTATTTTTGGTGGTGTTAAGTCACTACATCTACTTAATGGTAAAAATGGTGTGGAGAACATAAGTTGGAAGACCACAGCACAGACACAGATAGGTTTGTGCAGTTTCTTATTTGCAGATAAAGTTGATAAACTCGAAAGACCATATCCCAACGGAACCGTGGGGCGGGGAAGGGGCAGTGAGTACAGGAAAATCCAACAATCAAAATGTGAAACATGAAAAAGAAATATGGAGCCATATTTCAAGAGCTGACCATTCGCTTGTACCGATCCTATTTAAAAAGGAAAAGAAAAGCTTCTAAAAAGAAAACGCAAACTTAACTCTGACTATAGGGGTGAGACTTAAAAAGCAAGTCGCATGAGTCTGACCAGTGGGTCCGAGGAAAAATCAGAGAGCAAGGAAAGAAGAGGGGACGAAGGAGACAGGAAAAGGTGAAGGAGTCAGGCAAAGGCCATCCGGTGTGAACCTGGATGCCCGGGTCTTTATGCACCCAGGGCAGCGTGGAGCCTCTCTCGCCCCGCGCGTATCTGGGGGCCGGGCCGCAGCGCGAGTCCCCCACCCCCCTGGCACCAGGGGGCGCGGGGCGCCGGAGGTCGGGGAGAAAAAGGGCAGGCGCAGCGCCCACGCTCGCACCCCACCGGGCTCTGCACTCAGGGGTCCCCAGGAAGGAAACACACTCTGAGCAGCCCTAGTCTCCGGGACCGGGAGGGGGTGGGTGGAGCAGAGCCCGGAGCCGCCCCCCGGAGCCGCCCCCGCAGCCCCGGCCCCCGCCCCCCGCCCCGGCTGTCAGCGGCCCCCTCCCGCAGTCACTCACCCGCGGGCTGCGCGGTCTCGGCCGCGGCGGCAGCGGCGGCGGCGACCCCCGCCTGGGTCATGATCCCAAGCGGGTACGGCAGGGGTGTCCGACCGCTCGGGCGAATCTCTCCGTCCGCGGCCGCCGCCTGCTCCTCTGGGGCTGGGGGAGCGCGGGCCCAAGCCCTCCTCTCCCCCCGCCCCCGCCGCCTCTTCTTGCGGCCACCGCCGCCGCTGCGAGCCCGAGCCCTCAAGGCCGGAGACCCGGCGGCAGCGCGGCCTCAACTTTCCCAGCCCCCCTCCCCCCGCCCCTCCCCACCCCTCCCGCGGCCGCCGCTCGGCACGCGAACAGCCTACCCTGAGTGCGCCGCGCTCCCGCCCCTGCCACTCAGCCCACCAACCCGGTCCCGGGGAGGCTGCCCTGGTAGCCAATCAGAACCCGGACGCCGATGCGCTAGGCTAGAGGGCGGGAGGAGATGGAGGGAAAACCGAAGAGTGAACGGGCCTCGGGCGGCCCAATGAGGAGGGCCGGGGGGCGGAGGTGTGCAAGTTGGGTTGAAGGAACAGGAAATATTCTTAAAGGTAGAGTGATAGGCAGCGAGAAAAGCCAGTAGGTGACTGAGGGAGAGGTGGGCCTGGTTCCTTAAAGGGGACGCCTTGAGAACCTAGAAAAGGAGGTGTTTTTAGAAACTACTTTGTATCTTGTTCTCTGCGCTGCTTGTCACCTCTTTCAACAGTTTGGAAGTGGAAAAACTGAAAAGGAAGAGGGCATGGGAGGCTTGCAGGAACGATTAGAGAGCTCCTCTTAGCTTAGAGGGTAGGAATGAGAATGATGCCTCCGTCACAAGAAGTGGGGAAGAAGAGAATCCAGACGTCTCCGACGGCCCTTTCCCTGGAAGATCGTTGCCGACCTGACGATGCTCGAATTTGTAGGATATGGTAATCTGTCATCCTTCATTTGCAACAAAGCACAGATTCCTTTGAACTGGAGATGACCGTGTTCAGAAATGTCCTGGGGGCCTCCCAATTGGGGGAAAACAGTATGTGGCATTGGGGGATGGGGTTGGGAACTTCAAGCTTGCGTTCCTAGAGACCTACATCTGAGAGGTGTAGAGCCTCGAGCGAGTAATGGATGGAGACCTGAGGGTCCCCTAACTCCCAAATGGGTTTGGAGCTCTGGAAACGTGGTCATAACTCCCTTTTCCTCTTTTCGCTTCGTATTTCATAACTCTTCCCCCTCCTGAAACAGGTGTCCTCCACCTAGTGGTAGTGAAAGATTTCCAGGCGCTTCCACAACCAGGTTTGGAAATGTCCCAGATATTAGATGTCCATGGGCCAGACCAGGTAACTTCCAGAAGGTGCACACAGGGCATGGCACGATGGGAATTATTTGAGGCTGTGTACAGAAGATGCTGACCTTGTATTGAGAAAAAAGTGTAAAGTTAAACAGTAACTGCATCTTAATGTTTGTACAGCAGTTCATAAAGAGTATGATAAAACGGAAAGCCGTTAACGTTGCTTATAAACTGTGGAACTTTTACACTTTTTTTTCTTTAAAATTTTCATCTATCTCGGCATATATAGTTCTAATTAGCCTCTGAATGGACTTAGCACAACCAAATCAAAGCTGCAGATGAGAAAGACTCTACAATTCAGAACCTAATAGTAATGCTAATAGCACCTCCATGAAATTTTATAGTATTAATATGTCCAGCTGTAGGAAATAATTTCCACTGTGATCAGAATACAAGGTATTCTTGTTAAGACATTATTCTGGTTGGGGCACCTGGGTGACTCAGTCCGTTAAGCGGCTACCTTTGGCTCAGGTCATGATCCCGGGGTCCTGGGATGGAGCCCAGCAACAGGCACCCTGCTCAGCCCGGAGCCTGCTTCTCCCACTCCCTCTGACACCGACCCCCTCCACCCCCCCA